>NW_009952597.1:69191-123693 GCF_000747805.2 Chaetura pelagica | reverse complement strand
GGAAGAGCGAGGAACATCTCAGTGCTGACTGCTGCTGCACAGCCTGGTGTGTCATCATCGCCACCCTGGTCTGCAGGTAGGCCTGGTGCCTGGGAGGATCTTTCCTCTTACTTGGGGTGACTTCTCCTCTGTCTGTAGATAGGCAACGTTGGCAGCATTCCCTCTTTCTGCTTGCTGTGTGTAGGTTTTAAATATCCATAATCTATTTCCTTCCTTTCTGCCACTTGCTGAGCTGCCCAATGGTTTGAGCAGTGTGAAAAGGAGAAGTTAATGTCCTGCTCTTTCATACTTTGCAAGCAATAAATCAAGGACACTGTGCCCTCGGGAGCTTATCACTTAAGTAAGATGGATACAGTTGAAATGTTTATTAGGTAGAGGTGGAAATTTCTTAGAATGTCCAAAAAGAATGGCTGTGCAGGGTAGTAGATCAGGAAGAAACAGGCACAGATGATTCTTTTGGGTTTTGAAGTATTGGTATTTGACTAGAGTGGGGGTTCAGATTTTGCAGCCTGAGATACTGCTGCATTTCATTATCTGCACTAATGTGTCATCTCCATGGGTTGCTAGAAATGGTGCTAGTGTCAGCAGTGTTTCATCCTATGACTAAGCAATAGAAGCTTTGGGAGGGGAGGTGAAAAGAAGAGTTACTGAAAATGAAGAAAAAAGAAGGAATTAGTGGAAAATGTGTGCAGAACTTAAAAGGAGACAATTTTCATTTTGTTTGTTTTCTGGGTTGTGGTTTGGTTGGTTTTGGTTTTTTTAGTCAATACAGATGAGGATCATGTTTCCTAGAAAGTTAATGATGGGGCATCCTAAAGCAGGAACACATTTGCAGACTTCTGGAAGGAGTTTGAGACTTAGTTTTCTTTTTGGCTGGGGCAGAATGAGTGCTCTGAGCTCTATGGACATGTGCCCTGAGATTGAGCACTGCATTTCTTATCAGTCCTAAGCATCATTTGCTCTTCCCTGACGATGCAGGTAGTCTTAGTTGCCCCTTGGCAGGGCTGAGGGCAGAAAGGAGGTGACAAGAGGATGGCATTTAGTGGCTCAGCTGTGGCTTGTGGATCACTTTTTGTATTAACCTGCTGATAGGTGGTGGTTCTGGTATGTGACCTTTTTGGAGGCAAGTCTGTTCCTTGAAGGCCAGGCTTAGCTGTTCAAAGGCTCAGCTGTGCTACTGCTGCATTTGTGTGTTTGCTCTTTCGAGGCACATGCTGAAGAGAACAGAAAACCCCTGAAGTACTGGAACAAACACTGCAGAGCAGACTTGATGTTGTGAGCTTAGCAGCTGTGGATGGATTTGCCTGTTAGAGGCAGAGGCTCAGAGCTGAGGAGAAGACCTCATGCACTCATCCACATTGCTGTTTCTGCAGGGAGCTCTTCTGTGCTTGGCTGACTGCGAATTGGTGCCTGGATTGGAAAGACAAACCAGAGAACAACTTGCAAAAAAATAAATTTTAGGCTCATTCATTTTTCTTTTTAGTGATCTCAAGCTTCAGCTGCTTCCATTCCAATCTGCTGAAAGTGCTAGGGTCCTAGCCCTTTCTTCCAGAAGCTCTGGCTGATGCTATTTTTAGTTGTGTGGCTGCTACAGGCTCTTGTTAGTTGTTATAATGCAGCATATGTGTCCAAGCCAGCTGCTGCAGAGTGTGGCAGTTGTGTTTGGTTTTAATTGTAGAAAGGGTGAGAAGGAGGTTTTCTGCACATGTCCCAGAGCATGTGGGAGACAATTTAAAATTGGAAGTTCAGCATATAAATTCTGGTAAACTTGATATCACTCACAGTCAAGTCTCTAGGCTGGAAAACTGCTTAGGCTTCCTCAAAATCTGATCCATGGTGAACCACTTGTTTTTGCAAGTATTTAGTGCAAGAGTATCCTTCAAAGTAAGATTCTACCTGAATCTACAATGAGAGGGGGTTAATTTTTGTCTTGACTTCTTAAAATTAAGTTTTAAATTTCCAGTTTGAAGTCAGTGTGCTTGAGCAGGTTGGTACCATCCATGGTGAATGAAAGTCCTGTCTAAGTGTTGCTGTTCTCCTGCAAAGCCAAGGTCAGTTTTCTGCCCCACTTAGAGCTGTTGGATGCACTAATGTGCTGGAACTAGTGCCATTGGTGCTCTGTGCTCAACATCTGGCTGGGAATGCAGGTACAGTTTCCGACAAGCAAGGAATCTAATCTGTGCTCCCAGTCCCAGTTAGACACCAACACTAGACATATCCTATCCTAGCTGTGCTTTACACATAGCAGAAGTGCCAGACAGGCAGATGCTGTTGAGTTTAGAGTGATGGAGGATAAGGCTGTTCTGAGTGTGTGCCTGACAGCAGGCTGACCTGGGAGACAGTTTGTAGCACTGTATGCAAGGGGAGAGAAGTAACTTGGAGGCTGAAGCAGTGAAAGGTTCCAAACAGCAGCTGGTCTGGTCTGTCTGTGAACTGTGAAGTAGACTATTGTCTTCCTAGCTGAGAACTAGTTAACTCTGGTTTAGTCCAACTGTGCCCAGTACCTGCTTATCTAGGTAGTACTTAATCCCAGAGGGCTGTTTGTACTGTGAATCCTGATGTTTGTGTTTGTTTTGGTTTTTTGTTTTTAACAAGGAGAATGCTGAGTGAGCAGGAAGGCATAACTGGTTAACAGATCTCCAACAAAATGTCTCTTTAATGAGTCTTCCTAGTTGCTGTAGCCACAATGTAGCTGCAGGAATGATTTGCCTAGAATACTTAGTTCATTTCTAGTCCTTACCAATTTTGGTCTGTTTCTGTGTTTGGGGAGTTGTCTTACAAATAATCTCATCCACCAGTTAGGTGACCCTAACTCTCCCAGAAGAGAGCTCAGCTTCAAAGGTAGGTAGGAAGCTTTGTGGAGGGGGTATCTGAAAGAAACGGGCACAAATAGATGATGAAAACTTGCTTTCTCAAGTGCCAGTTATAGCACTTTCTCTTGGTGTTAAAAAAGTGCAAGGTGGTAATTAGACAGACAAATTAACATTCCTCCTGAGAACATGAAGTCTAAAAAGGGCTCTCCTTATTAAGTTCCTGTAATTAAGGATGACTTGGTGTAGTTAGATTATTCATTTCTAAGGATGTGATGTGAATGGCTGGTGCTCATCTTTTCAGACTGGCGACTGGGTACCCAAAGGATTTTTCACTCTGTGTGTGGGTATTACAACAGGAGGATCTCTCCACCTGAAGGCCACGTATGTGCTCTCTGTATCAGATTAACACTCTGCTGGTCATATATACCCTGTGTCATACAGAAAATATTAATTTTACAGGTTGTGTTGCAAGCTAATTCAGAATTACACTTGATTTTTCTGTGCTGATTTTTTATCCTAAAACTGTGCCCCAAGCCCATGTATGTATGTAAGTGGCCTGTAAGAGTTTGATAGATTAATTTTAAATATTTTTGATTATTATTATTTTTTAAAAAGTGAGAAGGCAGGCAGGAGAGAGGTGGGGTAGTGAAGTGACAGAGGACTGACAAAGGTAGGTTTGGGAGGATGAACTGAGAATGGGCTGGTGTGGATTCAGAAGAAGAGGTGTATGTGCACAAGGAGGGGGCGAGTGTGACAGAAGCAAGAACAGCAGAAGCAGAGATGACTTTCCTATAGAAGCACTGAAAATGCGTTGGAGTATCTTGCAGAGGGTGCTGGGGTGGCAGAGAGCTGTGTCATTCAGGAAGGCTGTTCTTGTTTCCATGCTGCGTGACAGGAGTGCAGGCTTCCCCATTGGGTGATGATTTTGTCATCCCATACTGGGAGATGGATCTGCTAGACCTTAGGCTACAAGAGTCTCCCCAGGGCTTGTGCAAGGAGCCATGTGGTTTGCCCTGACCTCAAGGCGTCATGCTGTTGGGTTAAGATGAGTTGATCTATTTTTACTTTAAAATAATGTGCTTAAAAGGAGCCCCTCTGTTTCCCTTTAATCAAAGAAAAGGTAGTTAAAAACCAGTGCAAATCCTTAAATCTGCTTTAAACAATAGCAACTTGCACCACCGTATGTAGGCAGGGATTTGAAACAACTGTTGGATTGAGATGGAGCCAAATGCAAACAGAAAACTAAATAGCAACAGATTCTCCTCTTCCCCCAGCAGCAGTTCCCCTGCTGCCTGCCCTTCAGCTCTGCCCCCTCCTTGGGCACAGCGTGGGTGCAGGCAGCTGCCCCCACCCAGCCTGGGCTTCTGGGCTTCAGCAATGGTGTCCTTCCCTCTCTGGTGGGATGGGAAGGGGAACTGCCACACGACTGCAGAGCTTGTTCCTAGGAGGAGGGATGGCTGTGGAAGTGGCCCTTGCTAGCACAGGGCCTGAATGCAGAGCTGGTTTTGCTGGGCAGTAATGGAATAATTAATGCTTTATGTGTAGTTGCCAGTGAACATGTGAGATGCACGTCTAGAGGAATTTGTTACTTGAATTAAATGGCTTTTATCCTAATTGCTGTTGCTCTAGTGTTCCCTTTCAGTAGTAAGTGTGCCTAGAGGGTAAAGGGCAGCCTAAGCTGTGGCTCATACAGGGCTGGACTGGAAGCCTATGGATGGCTACTGGGGTAGTTCTGCCTTGAGTAGGGTAACAAGTTTCAAGTCTGTAACTACTAGCACTTTCATAATTGGTACACTTGAATAAACTGGCTGATGGAGTTGGCTATGCTGCATATTTAAAGACAGGATGACTGCTGCTACTTGAGAGTGCTGGTTCTGAGGCTTTTCCACAAAAGCAGGGCTACTGTGCTGGGAATACTAAGAGCCAAGCAGCAGGTTTTGGGCACTTACCAAGCCTTTGCTGAAAGAATAGGCTTCTAGTAGCTGTAATAGGCTGAATAAAACTTGCTCACCAATTAAAGGGTCAGATCTGCATATTCAATGTCAAGAATATTCTGGGATTTATTTGGAGTCTGTAGCAGAAACAACTGCTGAAGTTTTCTGCTGCTTGGGAACGTAAAAGAGTCTGTCTGAATTTGTTTGCTGTGGTAAGGCAAGGGGAAATTCAAGCCAGAGGTTTGTAATTGCTGCAGTGGACTGCTGAGTTGTCTTATCCTGGGCATAGCTCTGGATCTGTAACTTCCTCAGTTCAGGGGGAGGGAAGTGTGTGTCTTTTTTATCCCCTCAACCCCTGTACATTCTAGGCACGTGTTATCAGGCTCTGACAATAGCTCTAACCAGGGAGGAATGCAAAGGGCTTTTCTATCTGTAGTAATTAACTTTAGGGAAATGTTTGAGGAATGGTGTCAATGAAGAAAGAGGCTAATTTCTTTTACTACCACTAAATATGAAGAGTTACATACTTACTGCTTCTCTTTCTGTGTATGAGGCAGGCTGCCTGCTGGCCCTGGAAGACTGAGGCTTTTACGGGCCAAGCTCTATGATTTATGGAGATTCAAGTGCTGGAAAAAGCATGAAGCTGACCCAGATTTTCAGAGGGGATCTGCTTTCAGTGTGTGATCTTTGCTTCCATTTCTTCTGTGTATGAGGAGAAAGTAGAAGTGCAACAAAGTGAACTATATTGTTCTGCTCACTCTTTCTGACACGGATGAGCCAGGGAAAGGAGGGCTGAATGCTGTCATCTCACAGGAGAGGAGCTGAGCCAGAAATGGTCCTTTGGACTGCAGATTGATGGATGTGCCACAGCAAATCTGTTTGTTATCTGGACAAAGCCCACTCTGGCCTGCCTGCTTGGGTTCATTTCCCAGCCAAGTGGTGATGGTGGTGAAGAATGCCCAATATCCTTTAGTGACCCTTCCCATTCAACAAAGGCCCCACACTTGCTTGTTCTGATAGCTGCAGTTTGGCTTGTTTCCTTCCTCTTTTATTCCTCTTTCAAACCAACTCTGTGAGGGCCATTCTGTAATGAGAGCATGAAGTTTTTGTGAAGAAACCAAATGTTTAATCCAGAATAACTTTAGAATTACACAGAATCACAGAATCTTAGGGGCTGGAAGGGACCTCTAAAGATCATCTAGTCCAATCCCCCTGCCAGGGCAGGATAACCCAGAGCACATCACACAGGAATGTGTCCAGGTGGGTTTTGAATGTCTCCAGTAAAGGAGACTCCACAACCTCTCTGGGCAGCCTGTCCCAGGGCTCTGTCACTCTCACAGGAAAGAATTTTTTTTGGTGATATTTACATGGAACCTCCTATGCTCCAGTTTGCACCCATTGTTCCTTGTCCTGTCACTGGACAACACTGAAAATGCCTGGCTCCATCCTCCAGACACTCATCCTTAACATATTTGTAAACATTGATGAGGTCACCCCTCAGTCTCCTCCAAGCTCAAGAGACCCAGCTCCTTCAGCCTTTCCTCATCAGGGAGATGTTCCACTCCCTTCATCAACTTTGTGGCTCTGCCCTGGACTCTTTCAAGCAGTTTCCTGTCCTTCTTGAACTGAGGGCCCAACCTCTCAGCAAACCCACCACCACCTTCCTTTGCACAGTCACATTCTTGCTGTCTTGAGAACCTTCCCAGAAAAGATCCTAAGTCCTCTGAAGCAAAATGTGACCACAAGAATAGGAAACTTGTATCTCAGTAATGTTTGTTTGTCATGAGCTTAGTTGTGTGACCTTTTCACAAGTTCTTGCCTCCACTATTACTGGGAAAAATGGGCTTGGGAAGAGGAACTGTGAGTTCCTGCAGTGATGTACTAATAGAAGAGGTGTCACTGACTTGCATGAGATAATCTCTTGGTTGCAGCTCATTTGCAGGATCTTCCTCCTTTAAGTAAGGCTTAAGTTAATATGGTTACTTCATAATTGGGGCAGACTGATAAGTGTGGACAGTTACGGCAAATCAGCTGATAATAGGTGGTAATTTGCTAAGCACTGGAGTGGAATTGTGTCTGCAAGCTTGACATTCTCTTGTTTTAAAAATAAATAAGCCTTTTGTCCCAGTGAGTTATTAAGCCTTTCTTCCCAGTACTCTAAATCAGTGCAATACAAGTAGTTCTACTGGCAAGATAAATCAAGAGAGATGATGTTCACAGATATTTCACAGTGTAGAGAGGAGGGCATGGAAAATATACTTAGAAGAACCACCACCATGACCAAGTAGTCAATGCAAGCTCTTTGCATGCTGCTCTTCAAAAATGACAGAATCATCATGGTTGGAAAGGACCTCTAAGATCACCAAGTCCAACCATCAACATGAAAAAAAACAACCAAACAAAAAAAAACCCACAAAAAAACCCCAAACAACTCAGAAACCTCACAAAACCACAGCCTTGGCCACTACAGCATGTCATGAAGTACCAAATCTACATGGCTTTTTTAATACCTCTGGGGATGGTGACTCAACCAACTCCCTGGCAGGCTGTTCCAATGCCAAATGTAACAAATCCATCTGTCCAGAGAAGGCATGTGTCTCCTGGCATAACAGTGGCAGCTCTTGCAGGAGCCACTGTGAGAGCTGCTTGGCAGGCTGGGTTTCTGGTTGCCCATAACTAGGTCAGAACTTCCTAGCAGTTCTCTAACAGATTTTCATTATTGTACCATAAATGAACTGTGTGTATGGAGAAGGGATGGTGTTCCACTGTTGTTCAATAGAAAACTGCTGGGCGGGAAACACAGGCAAACGTTTACAGGTGACTTTTTTCAGTGGTTGCTGAGGAGCGTGACTCCCCCGGCTGCCCTTTGCGAGGCTTCCCTTTCTGTGCCAAGTCCCGATGGGGCTACTTTGCTACAACGAGGTCTCTTAGCTTTATCTCTACTCTTTCCTTCTTGTTTTCTCTGCAGTGCTGGGATTGCTGTTGGCTTCTATGGGAACGGAGAGACCAGTGATGGCATTCACCGGCTGACCTACTCCCTGCGCCACGCCAACCGCACCGTGGCGGGCGTCCAGGACCGGGTGAGCACTGGAGGAGACACGTTAGCAAACGGGGAGTGTGGGATGGAACAGACTTGCTCAGCAGCTCTTCACTTGAATCTGGCTGTGCCTGTATCTCTTCCTATTTTTTTTGTTAGTCCCTGGACTTAGAGATGTGCCAAAATTTCCATTAATGGAGTGGTGCTTTCTTCAGCTTGTCTAAAAATATCGGAGGAAGCGCAGCTTGTTAAATGAAGTCTTCTCTTTGCTAGGTTTAAAAACAGCTTCAGATCAGCTGTCTTCCACTCACAGAAGAGGAGGCAGGCCAAAGCAGACAAGATTCTTAGTAAAATGTATAATTTTAGTACAATCAGTTGTTGCTGAGCTGCCTCTAATTTCATGGTATCATTCTGGGACCTCGATGGCTGCAAAATGGGTACATGTGTTAAAGGCTCAGCTGAGACGCCACCATCATTGAACTATGTGCAAACAATCTACTTTCTAGATTCTTGTAAGTTGCTTTTGAAAGGTAAGCAGCCTGAGTCTCTTAAGACAGAGGACTGCTAACCTGGCAGCTGTCTGTAACTTGGTAGTACCAATGAATCCTCTTTTATTTCCTTGACTTACTTTCCTTCAATATTTTGTTTTTCTTTTTTTCTGTCCCATCCTATAGGTACTAGATACTGCAGTGGCCCTGAACCAAACAGTGGAGCCAAACTTGCTGGTCCTGGAGGAGCTGTTCACAAAGCAGACAGACTACCTGCATGTCATCCAGAAACTGCAAAGTCTCTTGGATGGTCTGGTTAGGCAAACAACTGAGATCCCTTTTTGGAAGAATGAAGAGCTGTCTCTGGAGGAGCTGGCAATTCAGATTGACCTCTATGACTGGTACAGGTGTGTACTATGCTGCAGTGTTCTGGTGGTACCATCTGTTTCTGCCTGTTTTGCAACAACAATGTGCATGTGTGGGTGGCTGAGCCAAAGGCTCTCTGTGTCACTGCAGGTGCTCTTGGCCCACCCAGCTGATTTGCTTCTTACAGCAAAACTGCAATCACTTTAAATCAAAATGCATGGCAACAACATTTTTTCTTAAATGTGTTTATTGTCAGCTAAAGGGAAGATTCTTCTCAGTGTACAAAATCTGTGTTTTAACACTGGGGGGGGAACAGCCACAGAAGTAGCTACTTTTGTAGTTGTATGACATGTTAACTAAATAGAAAATTGCCCCAGTTCTCTAAGTTATCACCACATCCCAACATTCATTTTTCTGAAACGTATTTAATAGAAGACTGCATCAACTGTATTCAGCAAAAGAAAACCTCTATGCACACATGTGGAATAAATAACTGAAGTACTTTCTGGGAAGTTCAAGAAGCTGCAATGTCTCTTCTTAACTGGATGGTGTCTGGTTGCATGTAATTTTACACTATAACAAGATTAGCAGTCTCACATCTCAAAAACTCTGTATTTTGGGTGTATTGCTTAAATGCTTTTACCTGCCTCAACTCCAGAGCTCTCTAATGATTAGTGGTGACTTTTACTTGAAGAAGAGCTACATTTTTCTCATGAGTTGCACTAGCTTCTTGTTCTGTGCCTTTTATACACCAGTTTTCCTTCGCAGACCATGTTTTGGATTTATTTTGCTGCAGATGGCTGGGATATCTGGGTCTACTCCTGTTCAATGTCCTCATCTGTTTGCTGGTGCTCTTTGGGCTCATTAGAAACTCCAGAGCCATCCTCATGGGGTAAGTTCTGATGGAGTCACAGTGCTCAAAGAAAGGTCAGCTGAATGCAAGTGCCTGCTACTTCAGACCTTTGGACTCATTTCAGTTCATTGAAAGGACTTCTGAGGCTGAACAGCTTAAATTTGCCTCTCCATACAGAGATTTCGTAGAGCAGAGCTCTGTGGGTGGGATTAGGGCTGCATGAGAGATGCTCATGGAAGGGTTCTTGAGCTATAAAATGTGATGGTACTGGTGTCCATTGTTTTGGTATCAAAGCCAAGTAACTCATCTGGGCTGTCTGCTTTTCACTGGGTAGCATTGGTAGCCTGTGTTTGCTGGGAGACAGTAATACAGACATCATCCCTTAAATTTACAGGTATTAAAAATCTCCCTGTAATTCTCTACAGCTGTGAAGGCATTTGTTAATCAATGATAAGCATTTCATGTGTCTACACGACTTGGTAGCATGCCCTTTGTGTCGTGATCTGCTCTTGTTTACCTTTTGTCTGTCACACCTGAAGAAATGTTAAACTGAGAACAAGCAATGGTTTAGACAGTTAGGAGGAGGAGTCTTGTTTCCATGGCACTGCAGAATTAATCAGTGTATATTTCTAAAAAGCCCTGTGAATGCTGCCATGTGCAGACCCATTACAAGAAAAAAATACATTCCTCTCCCTGTCTTGTAGCTTGGTTTAGCTTGGCATATTTGGCAAAGGCACCAGTATCATAAACACAGTGACAGTTTGACAGCTGACACGGCCAAGGGTTTATCCTGGTACATGGTGATGCCTTTAATAATTGGAATGCATATTCAGATTTATTATTTGCCAGGTGACTTCATAGCTGGCAGGTTATACAGACAAAAGTCCAAGTGTGTGCACAGATGGTAAACCCAGGGTTTAAATTAGAATCTAATTCCCTGTTAGCCAGAAGTTCATATTAAGGCATTTCCCAAGGGGAGCACATGGCATAAAGCAGCAAGTGTATCGTAGCCAAGCAAGATGGTGAAATGCCAGTTTTAGATCTTTTAGCCAAGCAATCAGTTGCTGACCCAGTCATCTTCATTTAAAGTAAACCAACAAAAGTGTCTTATTGAATTGATTACCATGCTCAGCTGGAGGCACCAAGTTGTGTTGTCCTTATGTCATAAAACCACAGAACCTTGCTGATCCCTGCCTGTTAATTTTTGCATCCATTTGGAAAAAGCAAAGCAAAGTCTTGAGCCATTTTTTTTCCAAAGTGCTGCACAGAGGTCAGTCTGGTGAAGCTCCATTACTTCTGCAAGATTAGCCATGGGTCCATTCAGAGAATAGAGGTCTTTCAGAACTAAAATTAGTTGATAAACTGAGGGATATATTCATTTTTCTAAATACAGGCCCATAGATTTGTATTTTTTGAAAGCTGTAGTATTTTCTGCTACAAACGTAGCATAAAAGAGATCAGCCCCTTCCTCACAGAGATGCTTGTACTAGGTTTGAATAAAGAATGTCTTGGTTATGAGCACATTTTTGTTTTGTTTTCTTCAGAGAGTGGGTGGGAGGATCCTACTTGTGTTTCAAAGCCTGAAGGAAAAAGCATCCCTGAGAGAGCAAACCAGTGTCCCTTTGCTTTGAAGACAGGGTTACATAAAATGAAACTGCTTATTAGTTTGCATCCCCATACCTGAGAGAGTTGAGGACTTTAGCCTGCATATCTCTGGCACTCATACTGACAGCAAAGGTGAAGAGCTAAGTGCTGGTTGGGAAAGTACAAAAGCCTTCTCCACTGGTGTGTGCTCGCTGAATGTCACCGAGACCACTGCTCTGTCATCCCTTTGCCTTGTCTGCTTGAGAGCAGGCACTTCCCATTTCTCTTGTTAATGAAGTCCAGCTGTCAGAACAAAACTTACATTTCTGCAGAGATGGTTTCACATGACTGTAGTAGCACCTGAACTGTTGCTCTGAACTCTTTCACTGCAGATGTCTCTCTCCTGGGGCTATGTGGGATGCTTAGGTGCTGTTTGGATGCACATAGCTTGCAACAAAAGTTAGGTGTCCTCTCCCATCCTCCACACCCCAGAAATGCTTACACCTGACAACCTCATTTATTCTAGAAACAGGAGGGATTTGCCCAGTTTTGGATCAGTATGGTTTTGTGGGATTTTTGATATGGCTTTGTTTTCTTCAAGTGGACTCAGAAAATAAAGTCCAGAATGGGAATAATGGAAGTGAGGATATTGTAGTTATCCATCTCCTAGTCTGCCTTCCCTACAGCCACCCTGGTCTTTGTGCTGTTGACTTCCCTACTAGAAGCAGGATAAGACTTTGCTTCCATGCTCTTATTCTTTCCCCTCCAGCCCCAGGGCCAGGGAGCATGGGAACTAGAACTTCTCAGATTGCTGTTTTCCATGACATATAAAATGGGTTGTTTTAACAGTGGCTGATAATTTCTTGATTTTGGTAATTGCTTTGGACTCCAAATAATGCATCTTGTGAAAGGATCTGCTTGAAGTCAGAGTCTCTACATCTGCCATCTGTTCATCTCCCACAGGGTGTGCTTGCTTGGGGTGTTTGCCCTGGTTGTCAGCTGGGGATCCCTGGGTCTGGAGTTGGCTGTCGCTGTGGTAAGTGGCTCTGATCCAAGTCCCATTCACCCTTTGCTGCAGGTTTTTCCAACTGGAGCTCAATGTTACACTGCCCCTGTTTTATGGGGCATCTTGTCCTAAGTAGCTGCCCAAGCAACCTGCATCTCTGGGAAGTACAGAGCTGCTCCTTCCTCTGTGCTGTGCTGCCCTAGCTAGTGCTCCAGCACTGCTGCAATGTGTAAAGCAGTGCAAGTGGGGGTGATTATGAGGATCTGAAGAACCCTGATAGTAGAGGGTCCCCTGATGTTAACCTGGGTGAACTTCTCTTTGATATTACCTTTTTTTTTTTTTTTTTTTTTTTTTTTCTTTGTCTATTATGAGGATCTGAAGAACCCTGATAGTAGAGGGTCCCCTGATGTTAACCTGGGTGAACTTCTCTTTGATATTACCTTTTTTTTTTTTTTTTTTTTTTTTTCCTTGCATCTCTCTAGGGCTCCAGTGACTTCTGTATTAACCCTGATGCTTATGTCTCCAAAGTGGTTGAAGAGAATGCAGTGCTTAATGCTGGTAAGTGCTGGGACTGTCTTTGGCACAGGTGCTGCAGCTCCAGCTGTCACTTCAGAGCATGGCAGTGGCTGAGAATTTAAGGTGTTGTTTGGAACAGAGGAGCTTGCATGTAGTGAGAGAAGCAGATCTGTGTGAAGCTCTGGAAAACCAGTGTTCTTCCCAAAGAAACATTTATACCTGGGCCAAAAGTGCACATGTGTACTTCTATATGTCAGGAAAGCCCTCAGAATCTTTCTTCTGAATTGTCTCTTATGTAGAACTAACTGAGAAGATGGAGCAGAAGTCCTTGGATTATTTTGCTTTAAACTTAACACTCTTGAATATTGTTCTCCTGTCTAAGTGACAGAGCTGCAGTAATAGCAGTGTGCAGTTTGAGTTGTCATTTTTAAAACTTGATCTTAGGTCTGCATTCCTGAATTTAGAATCATTATTTTTATATGTGTTATCAATAAATACTATTTTTTTTCCTCTTAATAGTGGCTTTAAAGCGAATTAAAAGGGTAAACGAATGGTGAAAATTCTCTCTTGGCTGTGAAGGTGATGAAGATGTGGCTTCAGGTAGCACACTAGTCTCCTAGTTGTTCAAGGAAGCACATCAGTCAGTGAGGCCAAGGAGAAATATCTGATGAGACTGCCAGCTGTGTGCTGTTGTAATTTATTAACCCAGATCAGCTCTGGAGCATGTCTGGTAGCAATTGGATTGACTCTGGGAAACTGAAGAAGTGCCCCTTTGTGTTACTTCTCCATTTCAGTAGTCATTGTCTGCTTGGCTCCTGCAGTTTTTTCTTAATCAGTATCATTCATTTAGAGGCTAAGGGTGAGTGCAGGTCTGACATTCCTGCCCCTCCTCCTGCTCCCCCTGCAGGGACAGTCATCCCCCAGATGAAATCAGGTTCTGTTCTGGCAGCACCTCCAGCTATAACAGTTGTTAAGGCTCCATAAATAACTGTGGATGGGTCTAAGCAAAATACTGAAGAGGAGGAAGAGCAGGTGTTGCCACAGGCTTGAGTTGGAAGGGTGGCCCCTTCTGTGGGCTGCTGATGTGTCAGCTCCCTGCTGTTAGGCAGCCAGTGAGTGTTTGTGAGTGTCTGTACCTTTTTCCAGAAGGAAATCAGTCCAACTTCTGAGCCTGCCATCACACCAGGCAGCTGGTTGGGAGGTGATTGGATGTTCTGCTTTCCCATGTGGATTTTCACTGCTGTGTCAGAGTTTATATGATCAGGAAGCTACAGAAATAGCTCATGGTCCCTGCTTTTGGGACCATCCTGGACACCTGAGCAGGAAAGAAAATCACAACACAAGAAGTGCAGTAATCTCCATAATGGCTCCTTGGGCACACCTTTAGATAATTGTTGGTGTCCTTTCATATGCTTGGCTGCAAATTGTCGTTCCAACTAGTCTTCATCAGACCATGCATTTTTTTTCAGATCAGAAAAGAGATGACTTAATAGAGGATATGAGTGGGTAGAGGGACTCAATGAAAGTCCATGGTAGCGGAATCCACCGGGAGTTACCCTGTCTGTAGGAATCACATTTACCTTGGGAATCACTTGAGCTGAAGTTGGGCTGAGAGGCCACTTGTGTGCTCAGTCTTGCCAGGGTATCTACTTCAGGCCACTGCTGAGGTATGACATACTGATCCGGGTGCTGCCATCTGCTTTGAAGGATATCAGATCCAAGAAGTAATTCTAAGGAGCTTTATAGTGCTGGATCACTTTTTCCCTTTCATCACCACTTTTAATTGTTGTTTTTAGATGTAATGTGTTGTAACATTCCCAGCCCTATGCTCTGGCATTCAGGCTAGGACTGAGTCGTGCAGGTTTGCCTGTTGGCAGTGCTTTTTGGTGGTGATGGTTATAGGAGTTTTCACAGAAAAATAACTGTGTTGGATACTAAGCACCTAATATGTTAATATTGCTGTTTGTATTAATTGCTGTTTGTAAATCTAAATAGAATTAATGGAGCTGAGAATAATCTGATTAAGTGCATTATTATTGTTGTCATGTTTTTAGCTGGAGAGATGTCCTTGTTTTGTAGATAAAATGCACTGCATGAAGAGGAGGGGGGATGGGCGGCAAAGAGCCTTAATGCAGGTTTCCTGGAGAAGGAGAGACTTAAATCCTTTTGCAGAAGAGACTGATGTGTGTGCCTAACTTGCTCAGTATTCATTAATTGAGATAAAGCTAGTGGAGTTGAACAGTGGCTGCATAATCTGCTCTTGCTGTTAGAAAAAAGATGTGGTGCAGCCAAGATGTTTTCAAAGCAGGAGGCCATCTTCTAGTCTCCTGCTTTTTAATTGGTACTGCATTATTATCAGAAGACTTATTGCATAAAATTAAATAAAAATCTCTCTGAACAACAGGAAAAGCTTTCTCCAGGTTCTCTTTACTGGGAATCTGTGTGGGGAACAGACCCTTGCTTCATCTGACCGAGCTGCAAACCTCAGGGGATGGATGATGGAGCCTTTTGCCTCCAGTCCAGCCAAGTTGGTCAGGCCTGGATGCTGAGATGTAGCTGCTCAGATACACAGCAAGTGTACTGATTGTGCACAGCCTCCTAATTGGCCTCTCACTGATTCACTCTCCTCTTAGAAGCCCAGAGCTGAATGAATCAGAGAACTGACACTGCCATCACCTCCCTGTCCTCTCTAGAAGTAAGGTCAGGATAAAACCTTACGTGGGGCTTGTGGTGGCTGCATAGTTACTACTTTTGCTCAGTGAACACCACAGAAGAGTTTGTCCAAAGAAACACAAGAATCCTGGTGCTGAGAAGCTGTTTTCCTGTATGTTTTTGTTGGACTCCTGATTAACAGGCAGCTTGGAGTGCAGGGCATGTAGGATGGCTACGAGCTCTTTGCTGAATGCTCACAATGACTGATCTCACCAGGGCAACAGTAGCATATATGAGGGAAATATAAATGCTATGCAGATACCTCTCTTTGCTGTCAGACTGTTGTCTTACAGAAATAACACCCCAGGTGGGCAACACATTACCTGGCCAAGAAAATCTGGTCAAAAGGGTCTTCTTCCTTTGGTATCACAGGTGATATATCTCAAATTTCTCTGATGACTGAACCCACAGAGACAGTCTCTTCTGGGTGAATATGTAAAATGCAAGCTGCTTAGAGAATGCTTAAGTAGAGATGAAGAAGGGCTGGGAGAAGCTGTTCTGGGTGTGGGGATTTTATTTTTTTAACTAGAATCTTTTTATCTGATGGCTCTTTACCCTACAGACCTTCTTGCTGCCTTTTGGAGGGTGCATAATGCCATTTTTGCATTTTGGCTGAGCTTTAAAGGGAATAGTAAGTCTCCATGGTTGCAGAAGCAATAAGCAGTTCTAGCAGCTGAAGCTGCCTTTAGTAGGCAGTTCTACTTTCCTTTCTAGGAAAAACAGACTGCTAAAATAAAGCATTTGGGGTAGTTCCCTTCCTTGCCTTCTGCTCCCACACCGCCTGTGCACCAAGAGAGTAGGTCAGGACAATTGCTGCTAGCACCAGCAGGCACAGGCAGCTGCAGATGTGACCCTGCCTAACCCTTCTCTTATGAACTAGCTCACCTAAAAGCTGGCTTCAAAAATCAGATCCAACCTTCAGGAGTTTTTTTTAAGAGGAAAATGCATAGGAAAGATAATGATAGTAAGAAATTGCCTGGAGCTGTTAGCAGAGTGTAAATGATGGGTGAGCATAGCTCTTTTCTGGACAGAAATGTGAGCTTTGGTGTTGTACACGATCATCTCTGCCAGGTTCAAAGCTGCTGAAGATGCCTCCTGCTTTTTCCTCTTTCCCATCCTGGTGGGGTGGGGGGTCACACTCCTTTCAGTTTCCAGGCTTTGCAGCACAGAGTCACTTCAAGGCAGCTTCACTGCCTATCGTGGCTTCAGCTTTAAAGCACCACAGCTATTAGCACACTGGGTTCAGTGCAGGGGAAGCTGCTCCTGCTGGCTTTGCCATTTTGGAAAGCATGTTTTATGTACAGAGTGTCACACTTGTCAGCTGCAGAGCCAGCACCACCACAGCGAAGCCTTGTTGATCCTGCCTTCCCGGGCGAGGCGAAGGGAGCACTTAGTTCGCTGTCCTGCTTTTCACTTCACTTGTAACCAGCAATCTTCACCCTGGTCTTACAAGCTGCAAACTCTGATGCTATCAGGAACTCTCATCTGTGATCTGCCCACCAGGGATCCAGAAGGCCCTGAAGGAACGTTTCTGGAGCTATGTGTTAGCGGTATGTCCTACAGCTTCATGCACCTACAAAAGCATGTTTACCACGTAAACTTGATACCACTGTGGGAGCCTGAGAAAAAAACTTTCAGCAGTTTGTTGATTTGGAATAAATAGGTGACAAGATCACAGCTCCTTTAGGTCACTCTGTGTGATGCTGTGGATGGCTGTGCTGTTCTCTCAGCGTAGGTGTGCTTTTAATCTGTATTTCACCTGAGTGTGATTTATGAGCCTGGAAGAAGCAGTCCTTTCCTTGGCTCAGTTGCTGTGGACAGTCATCTGTGTGGTCCGCCCAAGGTGAGGCACACAAAGCAGATTTTGCTGCCCTCCTATCTGCCCAGATTTTGCTAATTGCTCTTTAGAGGCTTGGCTGGGAACATATAAGTCATCGGAGAGAGAGTCAGTGGTGGTAGGAGCTGGAGCAGCTGGCAGAAGCTGCCCCAAAGAAAGCTAATGAATTAAAAATAACAGCTGTCAAGCTGCATTGCCAGTGTGCAGGAGCTGACAGTCTGTGTAGTAGCACTTGGTCTCCAGTGTGTTGGCTTGCCAAAAGGTGCATTCAATATTTATGGGCAGCAGAGTCAGGATACAGGCAGGTCTACGTCCCTCGCAGCGCTGCTCACTTGTGCTTCTGCCTCTTCCTGATTTCTGAGTTGGGACTGATTAGATACCTTTGCAGCCTGGAATAGGTGTAACTGGAAGTCACAGACAGGAGATTAAAAGGAATGGGGAAGAGGATGGGAGTGGGGAAGGAAATGCAGATTGTGTGTGTGTTTTGGGGCTTTTCTTGTCTTTACTGAGCCAATTTCACCCTTGATTTTCCTGAGCTGACACACTCCCATTCATCTGAAGAGGGACTGTAAATGTTTGAGAAGTAATCTAAAGGTATTTGGATGATCAAGTGTTTCAGAGCTCCCTCCCTTGACAGCATTGTGGAGAATGGCAGGGGAAAGCCTGATATTTGTAACTTGTGCATGCTGAAAGTTGGTGTGGTGCTATGGAAGGCTCATAAAGGCACCAGGCTGGTTTCATACACATCTGAATGAGGAGAAATAAAACTATGTGTTCAAGCCTAGAAATGATCTTTAAGGTCCCTTCCAACCCAAACCATTCTATGAAATGAGTGATGCTGCTGGTAGAGCCCTTCCACACTCTTATCTGTAAGTTTATGAGTATGTCTCTGTTGTGATTACTGATAGAGCTGCTTGGTATTAAGACTAATTTTGAGGATGTTAGAAGCAAATGATCTGGGTCCCTTGAAAAGTGACATGTTGCTGGCCTGGTACATGAGAAGAGCTTTCTTTTCTGATCAGTTCTGCAGTATTGATTCAATACCAAAAGCAACTTATTTTCATAAATCAAAAGAAGGATGCAAAACAAATGACATACACTCTTTTAATTAGTCTAATTAAAACATCTAATTAAAATCTAATTGTGTGCAAGTGACATCCACCAGAGAACAGATTACCATTTACTTTTCATCCCTAATACATGTCAGAAAGACAAGAACTTGCTCTTTCCCATCCATTTTCTCACTTGTCTCTAAAGCAATGCGGTTTTTTAGGAAATATAACTGAAAGTTTTGATTTTCCTGCATTGGGAGGGCTTCTTTACATTCTTCTTTAGAACACTGCTTAAACTCAGTCCCTCCTTGGATGTGACAGAACTCCCAGCTGTGAGAGGTCTTTTTGTGGTTGTTTTGTTTGCTTGGTTTTTAAACACTTGAACTTGTACACTTAGAAAGCATTAAATTCAGCTTTGTGTATTAGCACAGAGATGTGTATTTGCACTCTTTGGCCCCGTGGTGTGCCTCTCCAGGTGGTTTTGGTAGCAGCCTGTATTTATATCACCTCTCCTGTGCCAATATTTTCTGGCTGTGTCATGATCTAGCTGGTGAACTGAAATGGCTGCAAGTTGAGTTTGTTCTTTGCTCTGTGCCCTCTGTGGTTGTTTTCAGTGATGGTAGAGTGGTGCTCTGACATTCCAAATTTACAGAAATAAAACATGCAGCTGGTTTTATCCTAGAGCAAGGTCTTGCCTTATGTTTATACTGTGGATAGTGCTGACTTCTGAATAAAACTTTTTGGATCATCAGACTGTTTAAGTGGGGCAGCCCCGTTGTCTTTCATTGTTAAAAAATAAGAGAAAGAAAACAAATCTTTCTTTTCTCCCCAAAGGCAGCTTACATCCCTTTCTCTAGTGCCATCTCTGCACTGTAATCCTACGCAGAGAGAAGGAATTGATTCCATTTATATTACATTTTCATTTTATGTGTTGCTTTCAGAGCTAAACACCTCCCTTGTGGCAGTCCTAAAATACTGGAATGATGTGTCTAGAATGACTTTCTTTTGTTTTGTCTTTATAGATACACTCCACTACTACATGACCTGCAGTGCTGGATCCCCCAACCCTTTCCAGCAGGTGAGTGTGAGCATCCCAGCTCCCCTCACCTCTTCTCAGCATCTTTCAGGGTGTTGGATAAAGGCTTTTGATGCCTGCAAGCTGCAAGATGTGTTAGCACTCCAGCTGCTGGTAAAGCTCTGGTAGCTACTCTCCAGCTGTTCCAGAGGTGGCACTGCAATCTAGGGAGCAGCTTTTTCCACCTTCATCCCTACATGCATAACTTCTTGTCCAGGATGCCCTGTTGGAGAGGCCCATGTGTGATGTGGTGAGGACCACAGCTTTGTTTGTGGTGCCTCTGTTTACATGGCACTCTTCTAAGGGCAGCAACATGAAGACAGAGCACACACCATTAATGCCAGGGTGGGAAGCTCTGTGCCTCCTGCTTTGAATCTCTTCTTGCAGGTTCTTTTGGATTAAACAGTGGCAACATTCCACTCCCAAAGTGCAAACACTTCTGTGGGTGGGGGAGTGATTTTCACATACACCTCTTAAGTTGCTTGGATGTTGAAGGGTTTGTATCCTGAAGTGTAAATGTGAGTCATTATTCTTTGGTGTGGGGGCTGAGGAACAGCACCTGGGCCCATCCCAAATTTTGTCTTATGTATCAGAGGCCAGAATGAACCCACACCACCCACCATTTGGCAGACACCAGCTGCCTCACCATTTATATTTAGGATTCTTTAAGTCTGGTCTTCTTCTGTTTCAAAGGGTGGGGTAGGAACACTTCAAGTTCTGGTATGATGCACCGTTGCCATCTGTTGCATTTTTGGTTGCTCAGTGTACTTTGAAAATCCCATGGATGCTTCAATGGGATGTGAAGGCTGCATCCCAATACAAACAATTTCTAGTGTTAACATGAAGTGTTTCACAACCATCTGATTTAGTAGACAAACCCAGCTGTGCTCTGGTGAGAACATGAGTGCTTTGTGCCTTTTCTTTCTCTTTCCCCTCTGGCTCCAGCTGTGTGTGGTTTTTGTGCATGTGTATGTGTTGTGGGGTTTTGTCTTTTGGTTCTTCCCCTCTTTCTCTCTGTACTTCTTCCAGGTTGGTAAAAGTCAAACTTAACTCTGTGGCAGCTTCATCCCTGTCAGTTGAGACATCCTTAACTTGTAGTGTTTGTACAGATGATGGTTCAGTATTTGGGAGCAGAATTTAAGCCCTATTTCCCAGAAATTCTATTGTTTCATGTGGCCTGAACTGCTGAAACTTTATATGTTTTGTGTTGAGCAGAAGCTGTCAGGAAGTCACAAGGCTCTGGTGGAAATGCAGGATGATGTTACGGAACTCATGAGGTCAGCAAGCAGAGAGCAACCCACCTCCAAGGTAAGTCCCCTCAAGTATGCTTTCCTGTACTTTCTGGCTTCCCTTACCTTTGTGCAAAGCCCAAGACCAGCTCCTGCTGAGCCATTTCCTTGCCATAATCACTAGCTTGTTTCTTACAGGAATACCTTACTCGGATCCAAGAGGTTTTGAACGCAACAGAGATCAACCTGCAGCAACTGACAGCTTTAGTAGACTGCAGAAGTCTGCATTTGGTGAGTATTCAGTAACTGGGCTTGAACTAAGAAAGAACAAAGGGGGTGTAGAGCCTGTAGCATACTGATTATTTTGGAGTTTCAGATCTCTGGTGTGCCAAAACAGTTTACAACAGCTTTTACTGATTGGCTTAGCAGAAAGAACGGGAATTTGGATTAAGTTAACTTTCTGTTTAAAGATCAACACAGGAAACTAGATAACATGTTTTAATGCATCTACAAGCTGCAGCCCTAAGGTTTCAGGGGCCTTCAGGGTATTTTTTCTGTAGCACATGGCTTGTTGCCTTTCCTGTGAAATGCCTTATAGCTGTAGTAGAGCATGGTCTGAGTGTTGTCCAGCTGTGCCTCCAAAGGCAGAGAAACAGTCCATGCTTGTGTTCTTGGGAAGTGGGACACAGTGAAGGAGCTGAGAGGCTTAATGAAAAATTGTGGTATCTTAATTGGGTGGGTATGTCTGCCTTGGATTTTGGTTTTGTTTTGTTGGGGTTTTTTTACCACCTTCCCTCTGGAAGTCTTATTGTGTGAGACTGGAAACATTTCCATGTCTAAATCTAAGCTGGGCTTTGTGAGGGGGAGTAGGGTTAGATCAGTTATGAAAAACACTTGAGGTCCCTGAAATTATAGTACAAATATGCTCTGGAAAAGGGACTATGGTCTTTTCAGATAATGTAATCCAGGGGAAGGGCTTTTGAATTAGAGTTCAACGCTAACTCTCTAGTGATCAGAAAACTCTGCTCATTTTTCTCTCCAGGATTACGTCCAGGCCTTGACAGGCTTTTGCTATGATGGAGTGGAAGGCCTCATCTACCTGGTTCTCTTCTCCTTTGTCACAGCCCTCATGTTCAGTTCCATTGTGTGCAGCGTCCCACACACTTGGCAGCAGAAGAGGTATAGAGAGGGTGTAGATCCTCTAGCACTGTAGAGCTCTTTCTTAATGAAGACTGGCTATTGGATTTGTGCCCATGAGCATATGGAGCTCTTTCCCATATAATCCCAGGAGTGTGAGAGATGAGGCTTTATAAGCACAGGTCCAATAGGAAAAAAAAAAACAAAACAAAAAAACCCAACAACAAAACTATTGGCTTTTGCTCTGGCTGTGGTTAATATTTACATCTGAATCTTACTGCACTGGGATGCCACGTGTGCAAAGTACTCAGTACACTGTACAGCTGTGAGTCAAGGCAGAGATGAATGATTATAGCTGTAGAGAGGTAATGCTTGAGCTATGTACCATCTCTGTAAAGTGTCTGTTCCCTTGCATTGCTTTGAGACATTGTTCTAGTATGGGGAGGAGATCTGGAATGGGAAGCAGTTCACACTTGCTGCCTTTCTTGGCTTGGCTCGCACTGGGGCAACTAACTAGCATAGCTAATACAAACTGGGAGCTGTCTTGCTGACAGGAGAATGGGCAGGTAAGATATTTGCAAGCTGGTGGCAATCATGTAACAGCAGAGTTGTGTGGAGCTAGCAGTAATGATGGTAACCAGGTTGATCAGTAGGTCTTGAGCAAACCTTTGGAGGGCTTCACTGATTCAGCACATGCAGCTGTTAAAATAGTTGTGAGTTTTCTGTTCTCGCAGAAGAGCAGGAGACTGTGCAGCTAATTCTCTTCTGTGCTCCTGAAACATGATTTTTGTGGTTTAAACCCAGACTCAGGGTTCAAAGCAAAATGGAACATCCTGAACAATAGCAGGAAGCCAGAGCCCGCCAGGCCTGCAGTGCCCACAGGGAGAGCCCTGGGAAGTGCGTCAGAATAGCGCTTGAGAAAATGACTCAGTTTCCTCACCTCTTTCACTTGCAGCTGCAGAGGCTCTAACAGGAGCAGAGGGGCAATCTGCCTGCTTGAAGGAGAGGGGTTTACACTGGTATCTCTTGTGCTGCCTCCCATGTGGGCTGCTGCCTGCCCTGCCAACTCCAGCAAGGCTCAGGCTGCTGTGAGCTGAAGGTTTCCCTCTTGCATTCCCTGGAGCGCCATTTCTTCCTCTGCCTCCCTCTGGGAGGTGCAGGATGTCATGCTTTATTGCCTGCAAGAGACTGTGCAGGCTCCACTTCCCTGAATAAATCTTCAGTGCCACCTCGTGGTACAGAAGCTGCAGGTGATGGTTGGGATGTTCTAGTGATGTCCACGCTGTTTCCCCCAGCAACAAAGTTTTTCCTGTAGTATATCTTCCTAGATTTGTTAAGTGTCACTAAAAGAGATTTCAAATCTTGGTGCTCCCATAATTGGGGAGATAAAATAGTAATATATATTACAAAACAATAATATGGGGAGAATGAACCAGCTGGCAAACTGGCTCTGCTCTGCATTAAAATAGATTTAAAATCCTGGCATTTTTGAGAGGAGAAAGCCTGTAGACATAAATGTTGCAACTTAGTTTCTGTAAAATCTTCTGATCTGGACATGGCTACAAGAAATAGAAGGACACAGTGCAATTTTGAAGGATGCTTTCTGTGGGGTGCATGGCACTGCATCCCCACTGCCTCCCTCTTTTTATGCTGTTTATTTCAGGGTGTCTCCACCACTTGGTTGCATGACTGGGCAGTGGCAGAACTGTGCTGTCTTGCCAAGCCCTGAGAGAAGGCTGTAGGGAGACTGTGGGGGGATCACGCAGTGTGAAAGTCCAGATGGTACCTGTGGGAGGTCTGAATCACTGTGGTGTAGGCTGTGTTTGACACTGCCACCCTGAGCCATCCCAAATGGGTATAAATGTGGAGGTGTGGAAGATGGTTGGGAGGTTCCTAGGATTACCGTGATTTCCTGCAAACCCCGGCTGTGGGGTGATTGTAGGGTTCTAGGAGGAACTTTTTCTCCTTCTTGCAGAAGCTCAGATGATGATGGGGAAGAAGAATCAGCTGCTCAAGGGAGTAGACAAACACACGATAATCTTTACAGAGTGCACATGCCCAGCCTCTATAGCTGTGGGAGTAGTTATGGCAGTGAGACCAGCATTCCAGCAGCAGCACACACAGTCAGCAATGCTCCCGTCACGGAGTACATGTGAGTATCCCGACAAGAAGTCTGGAATGTGGCTCCTCCAGGTTCCTTCACTCTGATCTTGGTGGTTGCCAAGTGCTGTGAAGCTGGTGCTCTCAACCAGGCACTAGAAAGTGATGAAGGGTTTTTGTCCGAAGTGTCAGAAAGTGTCTTCTGATGAGCATCTGCAGGGAGAAGGGAACAGCTTAAAAGTGTTGCAGTAGAAAGAGCTGTATTAGACAGTGTGCTCCAAAATGTGAACAGCTCTGTCCCTCAGGATTCAGAAACCTGTCTAGAGAAAAGAAGTAGAAAAGTATTGTCTGGGCTCCTTATTGCACAATGATTCTGATCACTAGAAGACTTAAGTCTTCAGACAGAGCAGTCTTGCCAGAAGATCTTAAGTCTTCTGAGGGACTGAGAGCCAAGATAAAACCTGCAGGCTCCTGTTTTCCACAATATTTGCAGTCAGCTCTGACATCTGTTGCAATCTGGAGCTACCAGGTCCAGGTGGGATCTTCAGAGCTTTCTCCAGAGGTGCCTGATTGCACTTGGCCTACCTTCAGGGCCCATCTTTTTTTAGGCTGGCACATAATTTTGTTAGACTTTGTCCTCATTTTATCTTCATTCCTGCAGCTTGGCAGTTCTGATGCTGCAGGGTGGCAGATTTTCACACAGGCCTATTTTTAAATCACTTGACATGATTCAGTGTGGGCCCTTCTGAGTAAGAGTGCTTAGATAGTGCTTAAGCTGAGGCAAATAATGTTAGTTTTGTGCCTGTCTCTGAAAAAGGGAATCCACCTGGCCTGTTAGAAAAGCTTTGAGGGAGACTGACCTGATACCATAGTCCTGGGGGTGCATATGCTCCATCCCATGTCACCATCAGAGAGCTTCCCCAGAGAAGTGTGGCACATACCCCCGTTACCATGTGTGTCTTCCTTTCCTAGGAGCCAGAATGCAAATTTCCAGAACCCCCGTTGCGAGAATACCCCGCTCATTGGCCGGGAGTCCCCACCTCCCTCAGTAAGTCTCTCTTTCCTGCTCCTCTCTGCTTCAGCAACTTTGGGGAATACACATTTTCCACTCCTGTATACTCTCAAGGGAGCTGATTGTGCAACTAAACACAGGATCTGGCCCATAAATGGCAGCAATTTCAATAGACAAGCCATGTCTCACCTGCCATGGAGAATAAAACCCTGCTGTGCTACTTTGGACATTGCACATAAAAAGAATCAAACTCAATCTATTAACACTGGAAATCCTATGGGCCCAGTCCTGCCACCACTGAAGTGCATGAGTGTCTTGGTGGGTGACTTCTGCAGGATGATTCACTTGCATGCACTGTACTTGCTACCTGTGGCATTGTGTCCTCAAGTTTAAAAAGAAACTTGTTAAACCAGTAAATTCAGAGTTATCGCTGAACCTCTCTCCTTAATCTGCCCTAAAGAGATGATAGGATGAAACCTGTATTATTTTTTTGTTGAGATTTTTTGGTTGTTGGTTTTTGGTTGCGTTTTTGGTTTTTTTTTAAATCTTTCTTTCACAACTGTTTTACTTTCTTTGGAATCTATTTTTGTATTTAATTTCCTTTGGAGGAAAAACCAAACGAAAAAAGCAACAACAAAACAACTTTCATGGAAGGTTTTGTTATTTGGAGTGGCCATTTCTGTGTGCTGGATAAACACGGGCTTGCCTTCGTGTCTGTAAGAACTAGATGGATCTTGCCCTCCTTCACTGGATCCTGAAAGCCTTCCTCACACCTGAACCTGGAGAACATGCCCTCACAGTGCTCACTACCTTGGTGGGGTGGTTACAGAGGATGGGGAGTAGCATGCTTAATAATCAACCAGGTAAAGAAAATACACTCTGTGGTACATGGTTCAGATTCACAGGAAGGGGAGGAAGAGGAGGTTGGTGGATGAAGGAGTAGGAATTATGGTGCAAAAGAGGACATCACATTCATGTTTTCACTTCAAAAGGATCAGTCCATCTTGCTGTAGAGGAATTGGAGAGGAGAAGAGTTGATCCTTATCTTTGTACTTGGCCAAACCTCTCTCAGCTTTCACAAAGAGTTTTTCCTGGTCCCTGGTGGAGATCTGATCACAGGCTCTGCTACCTGCTCTCTGCAACGAGACAGTCCTCAGGAGAAGAGCTGATGTGCTGCACACAGGGCAGTGTGGCAAGTGCTTTACTGCTGGCGTTCCCTGTTGTAGGAAGGGCACTGTCCCTCTGGCACATGCCAGGGCATATATTCATTTGATGTCTGACCAAGGTCCTGCTTCTCCTTGCCCTGCAGCTCTTCTGCTTCAGTGGAATCACGCTCCTTTCCACAGGGCCTTTAGTTGTGCAAGAAGTTCCCTGGTTCTTCAGTAGTGGTTTGTGTTAATACCCTGAGGGAGGATCTGAGTCCTGGTGCCTTAGGCTGGTTCCTGAGAGTAGGTAAAGATGAGATTATTTTATTTTATTTTCAGAGTAACTTGACAGGCATCAGTCTGGGCTATAGGGAAGTGCAGGAGCTGGGGGAGGAGAAAAGTGCAGTTCTGCACCTATAGACAAGGGGAGCTTCTCCCTAGATGAGACAACAGGCTATAGAATAAAAGTGTTCTCTGGAGGGACATAGTGGAGAGAGAAAACGTGCTGTGCTCTCATATGGGCAGGCAGAGGGAAGGGAGCTTTTCTGGAATTTTTGTGTTCTCAGCTCTCCATAGCAGGTGACTGAGACCATACTGAGGCAGAAGGATTGTAACTTTTCATAGGACATAATCTGTGGGAGGAGAGAGATGAAAAGGAAACACCAATGCATGTGTCCTGCCTCTTTTTGGGAGGGAGAAGAGGGGGATAACCAGCCAAATAGGTTATTCCCAGTGGGCAAACAGGACTGATATCTATATTCCATTTAGCTTTCTGTGAAGAGATGGTGAAAACTAAGATGTGATGACCCTGCTGCATTGTTTGTCCATTACTTTTCCTGGCTTTTTGTTTGTTTGTTCGTTTTTTTTCCCTTCTCTCATTCCTTCTGTTTTCTCCTTCTTGCCACAGGGCTGTTCCCTTAGGGTTGTAGAGCCCACCTTGTCGCTGACACACACCACAGCGTTTCACTTGCTTGCACTGTGTTTTTCATGCACGTTGAGGCTGCACTCTCTTTTTCTCTCTCTTTCTTGCGTCATCACAGTTGTATTTGGCTGCCATGGACAGTAGCAGCCATATGAGCTGGCAGCTTAAGCCCTCGGACAGTGCACGGACATACTGGTAACAGCGCCCGCAAATGGAACAGGTACTGGAAAAAAAAAGGTCCTTCTTGCTCAACCCCCTCTCCGCTCCCAACCACTCCCTTCATCCCTGCACTGTTTATCCCGGGCCAGTGCCTTTTATTTCTTCACATTCCTTCCCCCTGCACCTCCCACCCCATTCCCTCCTGCCAAGGGTTAAAAGTGAAATCAGTTTCTGCTCTGGCGCAGACCCCAGGAGGAGTCTCAGCCTTGTGAAGGCTTCTGGAGCACGTTGTGAGGGTTACAGGCACCTCTGCCTCACCAAAGCTAACTCACAGCAGCTTCAGCTCTGAGTCCGCACTTGGACACTTAGTCCTGGCTGCTGAACAGCTTGAACACTTAGTACTGAGTGCTGCTTGAAGATAGAACTAATCTGGCATTTCAAATGCAGAATAGAAGTTCTTCCATCACAAGAAGACATTTTCTAGAAGCAAAGGGAACTAATCTAGCAACTCCTCTGTCAGGACTGGTTGCCTTAATTCAGCTTTTGGCTTCCCTCGAGCCCTACTGCTGTTCTGTTTCTCTTGACTGGCCCTAACAGCATATGCCTGAAACCACTGATGCTTGCCTGCCACAAGCTTTTAGCTCCTCAGTAGGATTTTTAATTTGTTGAAAGTTCCTGGCTGGTAACAGTGGCCTATCCTGAAGACTTCATTGCCTGTTAGATCTGTGTGCAGCTTCTCCTTTTATCCTTGCATTTAAAGTCAGAAAGGAGCAACTCTGAAAAAAAAACAACTTCCCCAAGAGTCCAGACATAAGCACTAAGATCTGTTTCATTCTGTTTCAAAACTTTTTACTGTTTTGTTCTGTGTGTGTCCAAATCATCCCATCCATGTCCCACAGGTTTTGTGAGCAGGGCCCTCCTAGTACCATGTCACTGTCTGAATGCCTAACAGGCTGTAGTTGCTGGTGTTCTCCAGGGTAGCCAGTGTTTCTTCCCTTGCTGTGGGCTGTGACAAAGCCACGTGCCTACAGCGAGAGTAGGTGGTCTGCATTAGACCTGGTAGTTTTTTAGCTTGGCTGGATACAGGGTATAACTAGAGCTACCAGGCAACTCACCTGGTGTGAAGGACAGTGCTCCTTCAAGGGAGCTACAGCCACACAGTGTCTGGAGGGTGTTGGTTCCAGTTGGAGCAGAGAGCCCGTTGCTTTTGGCTCATGCAATCGATGACCCGTATCTTACATTCTGTTCCCAGAAAGACATGTCCATAAAGCTGCTGTTCCTTCTTTTCTGCTGTTCCTGTTGGGACTTCTGTCAGCCTTGCATTGGATTCCTTCCTGCCATGTTGCTGCTCGGTCTGCATCCCTGCTGCCTCCTGCTGTCAGTCTGCCTGCCTGTGACATGCTGGGAAGGGTGTTGTCTGAGTTGGTGTCTTGATGCCCTCTGTCATGGTGCATGAACACAAACGTTGTCTTGAAGCATGGTGCTGGCACCCTGGAAAGGCTCACAACTTTCTTCAGTCTTAATTTTGCCAAGACTGCTCTTGGGCATCAGCTTATGGTGGCTTTTCTGAATTTTGGCTCCTGCAGGTGGTACTGTAGCAGTGTTAGACGGGTCTGTTCCATGAAATAAAATATTCCTCTGGGGTGGATGCTGGGGGAAGGGAAACTCAAGTGTCTTCATTCTGGACTTGAAATCTCCTCTGGGCTGAAACTTGACCTGATCTCAGTCTGCACTGTTTTCTGTTTAGCTAAGTTCACACCCAGAGTTTAATGTGGCTGTCTTCAGGGCTCAGAAAAAAGCATTGCATTCTTTCCAAGACTTTAAAAACAAACAAACCAAACAGAAGGTCTGTTCTTTTGACTTTTGAAAACTCAAATACCTTTGAATTCAGAACCCACTGGCTGGAATTGGCCGTTTCCCTGCATCTTGTACCTCCCATACATAAAGATACCAAACCTTGTGTGTTTACTGTGCTCTAGCTATTTGAGAGGTGGGTCAAACTTTAAGAACTCAATTCCAGAAGCTTTGGTCTTTATTGGATTACCTGAATAGCTCTGGCAGGAAATCAAAGTCAGGGGAAATGAAGGGAGATATGTGTGGGGTTTTAACCACAAATAGTAAATGGTTTATACTCAGTCATGATTTCATATGGTAAGTGATCTTCCAGCACAGCTCGGTTAGCTGTGAAGTGCTCATGGTCTGCACAGTTCACAGGACATGGTAGGATTTCTGGTCTCTAAAATTAACTGATTCTTCCCATTATTTATTTATTTTTGCAACCAATGATTCCTTTGTACACAGGCCATATGTGTTAAGCACCTAACTAGTATGTTCTGGCAAATCATACCTATGAAAGTTTATACCTCCAAGAAGGCTGAATGTGAAGGAGAGACTGTCTTCTCTTTTTTTTTTTTTCTTCCTTTGGAGAAATACAAAAATAAACTTGTGTGCAATCAGCTGTGTTTGTCCTAGCTGACTGGTAAGTGCCTGAGAGGGTGTGCTGTGTTGAATAGCACAAGCCACCAGGAGAAGTGGTAACAAGAAGTCTTTTAGGTGCTCTTTTTTAGGGCAGCTGGCAGGGTGGTGAAGGTATGGGTTGAAACTTGTCCTCTGTGCTGTTTTTCAAAGGGAAAATGAGGGTGTAGAGGCACATGGGCACTTCAGTGAGGGTACTGGAAGAATGACTGCATTGTGCATGTTCTTTAACCTTCTAGGAAGGCTCCCCTTTAAAGGAAACTAAATGCAACTCTATATCTTACAGCTGTGTCAGGCACTGTATCCAGGTTACCTCAGAGTCCAAGACCTCCTCAGCTCTGAATCGTGCTCAGGTTTAAGTCTTTAGATTTACTTTTTAAAGGAGCTAAAGACTTAGTTATTTGAACTATGGATAATACAGTTTGGTTTCATCTCCATGTGACTGGCAAGCATCTGCTGATACATCTTCATCTGCTGGCCTGTCCAGATGTTGGGATCTGTGTATTCCACAGCATCTTTCCTCTGCTTCCCAGCAGAGGATGCACTGAAGGACTTTGAGAGGGACTGTTGTCAACAGCAAGTGGAGTTGACAGCCTGAGGCAGTGACTGAAAATCCAGTGCACACTGATAGAGCTCTGGTGGTTATGAGAGATGCACAGTGACATGTTAGCTCTCTGCTTCCAGGTTTCAATCATACTTACCATGGTCATTAAAAAATACACTTTAACAGAAGGAGTAACTTCTTCAAATTTCAGTGGGAAAAGGTACAAAGGTGCAAAAATTCTGAGTTAAGGAGAGAACCTCAGCCCTAACTCTGACTACTCTGAGTCTTGCTTTGTTTATTGTGGTGGATTGCAGGTAGGTTTGAATGTAAAATGCCCTCTGCCTGACTGTCCAAAACTTGTGTTCCTGATTACTTTGTTTTAGTGACACTTAAACCAACTGTGGGGTGTTTTCCTGGTGGAGGAAGGAGTGAATTCTTTTTTACTTCTCCCTCCCTGGTGGGTGTTTTTTGTACATCTTTGAAAGCTCATCGAGTGACCCTTCTTGATTTTAATGCTCTGGAGAAAGTTGATTTTGCATGTTGTGTGCTGAACCCACATGACTTGTCCAGGAAGATGCACAATAGCCTTCCATCATCTGAGATGGTTTTTTTTCTAAATACTTCTTACAAAACCTTAGCACCTGGAAGTTCTTTGTTCATACTCATCTCCTGTCACATGTCATCTAAAATACAAATGGAAAGTGAGCAATCAAATGCATTTTTCCTTCTATGACCTTCTTAGCATGATGCTTGGCTGCTCATTTCAGCATTTCACTACCTGCAACGTGCCCTTCTTTGTGAGAAAGTTCTTGGAAGTCAAAACCTCTCTGAGCCTGTTGGGTTAGTCTCATATGTTTTAATAATGCCCTAAGCTTTATTTCTGAAAGAGTAATCACATGTAATAAACCGTATAGATTATAGTCCTTAAACTGACTTAGCTTGGTATTTTCTACCTTTTTCCTTCTCACTGGCAAAAAATACACCTTAAAAAGAGAGAGAACAAATGTACCCTTTGTCTTCTAAATATAGAAGCCATTTCTGGGCCAGGGTTTTATATTAAGATCCATATTCTGCAGCAAGTTTTCCAATTATAGAAGACACTAAAAAATGAATGTCTAAAAAAGCCACAGGTGTCTTCATCTTGTGCCAATGGGGTCAGTTCTGCCAAAGCAGCAGTTTCTCTCTTCCATTGTGCAGGGTTTCAGCCTGGGTCAGTCTTTGAAGGAAAACTGATAAAATCCTGTTCGTTCTCTGAAAACCTCTTTGAAAAGCTGAGCCTTTGAGAGCCTAAAGATGCCTCATAATGTTCTTTCCTAGTGGGCAAGCTAAATCATACCTCCTGGTGAGGAACTGCCTTTCCCTTGTCTTTTTGCCAGCTTAACCAGCTATTTCATGTGGTTCAGTTTTAAAGGTGATAAAAAGTCAGTATGCTGACGAGCACTCTTGGGAAGTAAGATGTGGGTATTGTAGAATTATTCGGGCTCCAGCTGGTATAAAAAGAGGAATAAAATGTCTGTCCTCGTTGCTTGGTTGTTAATATCATGGCAGCAGAATCCCAGAAGCAGTGATGTGGTGGTGCTGAAGGCATTGAACGCCTTGGCATAAAAAGAGGCAAAGTCTTTTTTGTTCTTACTGCTGGGTGTTATTTGCATGCTTTTCAGCTTGTTATTCAAAGCTGAATGGCATGTGTTACTTCAGTAGCTTCTGGGAGCTGTTTTGGGTTACCTAGCTTAGGAAAAGAAAAAAAAAAAAAAAAAAGGAAAAAATAAACCAACAAAAACCAACCATCCCCCAAACCAAAACTTCTCATCTTTCTGACTTTCTCTTCTCACCCCCAAGCTGGAATCTTGTCTACTGCTGCATGGCATGCAGGTTGGATCCCAAGCTAGGGTGGGTTATTGACTCTCTGAGAACTGTTAGCTGATATCATCTTGTTTGATGGCAGCCTGTTCCAGCCTGGCAGGGTCTGTTCTTTCTTGGGCATGAAGTGTACAGTTTCATTTTTCACATTTTTCTTTCAAACTGCCCATCTGTGATGTCTGCAGTCTTCTGATGCCCCCATTGCCATAAAATGCAATGTAAAAATGCAGTGTGCACCCATTTTCTTCTCAACCTTCTTTTCTGGCATGGTGGAAAGCAATGACATGACTAAGAGAGGATGAAGGTGTGAGGTGGGTTTTTACATCTGCATCCCTTCTGTTTTCCTCTCTTCTCCCCAGCAAAGCATGGCATATTTAGACTCTTGGGTATTGGATTTCTTTCTCTGTAGAGCACTTGGATAAATCATTAGCCCATCTGTGCTGACCTGGCCATCATCCTTGCAGCAGGCTGACAGTGTGTTACTCAGACTGAACTATGCAGGGACTTGTGGAACTTTCCTTGTCAGATCAGGCCAGCAGCTCCTTGCTAAGCTTGCTGTACATACAGACCATTTTATGCTGGGAGGTGGTCATAACCTGTGGCTCTGTCTTTACATGAGTCATTCTGACTTACTTTTCTGTTTTGTTTGTTTTGTTTTTCTTGTCTCCCTCCAGTACACCTCCAGCATGAGAGCCAAATACCTCGCCACCAACCAACCTCGTCCAGATGCTGGCAGTGTGCATTAAAATGGAAAAGCAAAAGCAAAAAAAAAAACAAAACCCACACGTGCAGTCAGACTAAACAACGTGCCAACTGCTGTGCCCCTGTGCTGTTCCCATAGATCAATCCTGCTGTTCTGCCCAAAATCCAGTGCAGCTCCTTCTGTTTCTCCAGTCCAGACCACCCCTCCAACCCGGTACCTGCCAGCTGGAGTGGAAGCCTCATTGGAATTTAAGCCTTCACCTTGGTGTACCTGATGTGTGAGAGAGAGCAAGCACCTGCAGGCAAGCAACTGAAAGCACCCAGAAGCTGGGTCCACCTGCCTGGGGGCCAACTTATTAGAGTAGCCCATCTGAAAAAAATGGTGAATATCTTCTGCCCCCTTTTTTCCCCCTTCAGTTCCCCAGAAGGGACTCAGTGAAAGATGGTGGTAGATCTTCTTCACTTCTGCAGTGGGACCAGCAGGCTGTCAAACACTGAAGAAGCAGAGGCTCAGTGCCTGTCACTAGCGTACAACGAGGGGATGCAGAGTCAATGCACGATGCAGCATGGTGGGAGCCCTCTGGTCCATTGCCCAGCATGAGGGAGGAGGAGGAAGACTCCTGCCTCATAATGTCACTGCCTATCCATTGTAATCTGGGAACCTGGGGCTCTTCTAGACCCAACCATTCCACTTACCCAGGTTCACTTTTTAAAAAAAAATCCATTAAGAAAATGCCTTTTTCTTTCCCACTGTATCTAGCAGATGAACCTGGAGGAGGAGCAGAGGGCTCCCAGCACCAGTCAACTACCCTGTCCCCTTTGCTCTGAACCTGGCCTCTCTGTTCCACCAGGGAAGGCCAGGTGACACTTGCAGATGACAATCTGGGTGCTGCCTTTACCAGGCTGCCACGCAGATCAAACAGGAGCCAGCCACCCACTTGGTGCCAAATTTTTCCAGGAAAAGACTTTATTGGGGTGGGGGGTATTTTTGCACTAAAGAGTTTCAGCTCTCTGATGCTAGATCTTATGGGACAGTCAGCTTGCAAAGGCAAGAGGCTGGAAGCACCAGTGGATTTATAACAAATGCAAGCTTTCCCCACAGGAGTGACCTGTGAACTCTGCTGGACTTTTTCTTTTCTTTCCTTTTTAAAAAATTGTAATTTACAGCACAGGGTTGCTGAACTGGCATGGGAGGAGGTTTTAGGAGCCTCAGTCCTAACAAATTCACAAGATCATCAGTAGATCTTCTTCTATGTTCCAGAATCAGAAACCCAAATGACATCTGGAGAACATTGTGACTGTCAGAACAGGTTTTTATTTTATTATCTTTTTATTTCTTTTTTTTTTTTTTTCTTTTCCCAAGGCATGTTGCTAACCACTACCTGTCCATATTAAGGCACATGTGGGCATTTTTATGGACACAAGGCAGAACATGGCTTGCAAAGGGGCAGCTGGGTGCCTGCAGAGGGCAACATCCTCCACTGGTGCTGTACTTTCCACTGAAGAGCAGTGCTTCAAAGGGCACTGACAGCTTCCTACTGGAAGAGGACACTGCCTCTTGGGAGGTACTGTTGAGCACTGCCCTTTCAGTAGGGTAACTCTGATGTTCCCTTTTGTCTTTTTACCTCTAAGCAGGGGCATCTTAGTGTAGCTGCTGGGCATTATATTAAATAACTGGCCGAGTAAATAGAGTGGGAAACATCTCAAACTGGAGTGGAGCCATTGGCAGAGGCAGTTAGTCTTCACCTCAGTGATGTTCAGACTCAGTGTTTACTCCATGTTGGCTGTATGGGGCACAGAATCTACCAATCTGCCTTTCCTCAAGTCAGTTGCCTTCTTGCAGTGAGGTAGGAATTACTCCTAGCAGGTAGCTAACTAGGATGATGGTATCTGCTGTAAAATGGTACCAGCTCTGTGGAAGAGCAAGCTTTGAGTCTCTTAAGAAGACAGAAACCACTAATAGACTGCAGAAGCTGTAGGCCAGCTATTACTGTTCAAAGGAGTGAAGGAGACAGGGAGGAGTCACCACCATGTAGACAGGAAGAGAAGGTTTGGGAGAAAACTTCACACTTCACCGTGAATCTCTGTGAGCAGGATTTTCTTGCTCAGGACTGAGTGTGCCCTTTCAGACACGTTTGATGGGCTTCACACTGAAACATACCTCCATGTTCTCAAATAACAAGGGCAGGGACATGTGGTCACAGGTGGTATGGAGGGACACTGTGGCTCATGAGCACCAGGTTTTCCACCCTGTCTTAAAGCCTACCAGAAGACCCAGATGTCCAAGCATGTGGCATGGGTAGCTTGCAGGGCCCAAAGCACTCAACTGCTATCTGAGGGGAACTCAACCTTCCCCTCGCTTCAAAGAAGCAAGAGCCATATAATTCCTGTTAAGACTGAGTTGTTCTGCTGTGATCTCTCCTTGCAAGGATGTGCTTGGATTGCTACTTTTAGGGGAGCTGCCCTAAAATCTGTGGCCTGGTCCTACTCATTGAAGGCAAGTGTTGTGAAGGCTGGAGGGTGTGGGGGACTTTGTGAGAACAAGTGCTTCTGTATATGGGTTCTCTGTGTACAGAATGCACCTTGAACACGTGTGACTGCACTTTGGGTTGGATCTGAAGCGCCACAGTGGTAATGTCTGTACCAGCAGGGGTCATGGGGGAGCCAGCCTATGCCTTTTTGTTTGCAGCATCTAATGGAGCAGCCACCTTGACCTGTTTCCTTCCAAGGTCTGGCATAGCCCCCCGTAACACCCAGAACAACCTCTGACAATGTCTGGGGCTTGCAGCAAGGCACAGATGTGGAGATATGTGCTCTGTGACTTCAAAAATACAACTGGAAAGAAGGTTACAGAGCTAACATTTTGCTCTCTGGAGGCCAGCAGAACGTGACTGCAGTGTGAGCTGTGTACCTGTGTCCAGCCAGCACTTCCTTTACTTGACATGGATATTGCACTTTTGTAAAGCATCCTGGAACTCTGCTGCCCCACTGCATGCAGTGCAGAGCGCTGGATAGGAAACACAGACAAATGGGTTTCTTTTGGTTTGTTATTATTATTCCTTTTTTTTCCCATTTTTTTTTCTTTTTTTTTGTTTTTGTTTTTTTTTACTGGAACCTTGAGCAACTGTGGCATTTCTGCAGGCTGGTCTGAACAGATCTGCTGAAGAACAGATGGCCTTTGCCTATTCTTATGGCTGCGACATAATCAGCCTCATCCATATGGTCACATTTTGTCTGAGGAGTGGACTTTGAAAAGCCAAGATCTCCCAGACTCTGTGCCTCCCTCTCGGGTGAACAGCAGGTGCTATCTGGCGAAGGCTCATCTGTTCTGGATGGCATTCATGGTTGAGGGAGTCCAAACTCTTCAAGCTGCAGGAGGTAAAGCTGTAGAGACTTCTCTCTCTTCCATTGTGTCTGTTTTTAATGTGACAAAATGCCAAGGCCATATCACTTGGTGTGTTCCAGCTGACCTTATCAGGACATAACTCGTGTTACTGGTTGCTAGAAAAAAGGGTCCAGAATTCAGAGGAGATGAGATTGGCCTCTGGACACTTCACTGACTGCAAAATGGAAGGCAGCTTGTCCAGTGGAAGGTGACTGCATTGGTGAAGACACTTCATGTTACCTTTTCAGAAGCACAAATGTGGTCATTGGCTTGTCTGGTTGGCTTGGTTTATTTCCACTGCATCATCATGTGTGAATGACACTTTCTTTTTGAACTGAGAACTCTTCCAAGCACACAAACATCTCCACAATGTGAAATGTAAATAGCATGTTGGACTCTTGTGTCCAGTGTTCAAGACTGCATTGTAACTGTAAAGGAAATCGAATCAAGACTTGGCTGTGAATTTCTTGTGCTGTCTTGGGAATATAACTGTAGTGTTTGTATCCTGTATGTATTATTAAACTGAGTTCATTTTATGTGCTGATAAAAGGGTTCAAGCTAAGATTTTTAGCGTGCATCCATGTATCCAAATGTGAAGGATGGAGTGCTCCCTTCCCCTCCTGTCCTTTTTAAGTTTGCTCCATTTGATAGGTGTTGATTTTCTGTGTACAGTCATCTCAGCCAAGATGCAAGGGTGCTCACTGGAGTGCTTTGAGGGGGACACAGTGCATGGGGTTGTAACTGATCCTAAGTTTGCTTTTCCCTGAAGATACTGAGTGTTCACATGAAAAGTCTGGCCTTTCTGAGAGCAAACTGCGTCTCAGAGGGCTGCTTAACCATCCCTCATGAGAGCTCTGGGTGCTGCAGGGTAACAGGAGACAGGAGTGGGTGGATACCTGTAGCAGCAAGGTACTGGTGCCTGTGTGAATAAACCCAGGCTTCACCTCTGGTCCCACCTTCTCTTCCTTCTAGCAGCAACTGAAATACCATGCTGAGCCCTTTGAAGAAGAGAGAAGTGTCTTGGGTGATGATTCTGCCCAGCCCAGCTGATTCTGGGGTAGATGAGATGGGTGTGTTTAGAAAGGGAGGGGAAGGGTCTTTGAAGTACTTCCTACCTAGGGACCAAGGAGAAGCCAGGGTCTTCCCCAGCTCAACAAGTCTACCAGTGTAACTGAGTGAACATCTCTGTGTGGGAGGGGAAAGCCCCTCCAGGCAGATACCATGAAGTAGAACGAATCCCTTGAGAGAAAAGAGCAGGCAGGACTTGATCTGTACCTTTAACCAGGCAGTTTCTTTCATCACAGCCTACTCCCCTTTTCTAGAAATTATTTGTGTGCATGCTATGGATGGCTTCCCTAGCCATTCCAGGAGGCCCAGCAGAAGTGTGGGATGTTTTGGGAGCAGTTCTTAGATGGCTACCAAGTGACCTGTGCTCTTTGGAGGGGGAGAGCAGGACGTCCTGCTGAGCCGTGGTGGTGAGTGTGTTGCCCAGCTGGGAGAGAGAAGGGATGGGTTACTGGTGGCCTGGAGCTCCCAGGTGCTCACCCAGCCCATGTGGCTGCATGCATGAACAAAGTGGAACATAAATTGATGTACAACCAGGAAGTTCAAAATATTCCTAAAGAGGATTAACTGTAGCATGAAGCTCTTAGGTGCTCTGCATATTTGATACCATATTGCTCCTCACTATGCAATTCCCACCTCCTTCCTTCTTGTTCCTCCTCTAATCTCACCCCAAGACTTCTCCAGTCATCTCCACCCAGGGAGGCCACTGAAGTCCCAGAAAAACTTCATTTCTTCATTGTCCTCTGCATTGGGTGCAGGTGCCCAGCTGTCATGCCCTGTGCCTCAGGTCCCTTGTTAATGGGAGGTCCCATGAGTTTTATTCACATCATTCAGAGGGAAGTTCCTTTTCTTGGACACTGTGCACAGAAACCTGATGTTGAACATGTACCTGGCCTTTTTGTAACTTTTCTGTTTTTTCTTCTTAACCATAATGGTTGTATATCATACCACTTTATATACATATATAATATATAAATATATATAATTTTTTTTAAACTTTGGACCTGCTAGTTTCTTTCAAGTGTTCCTGCACTTACCCAAAATGTTTTTAAATTGTGAGGGTTAAAGAGGATTGAGCCCATTTTTGTATCTTTACTTTAATTCTGTAGTTCTATTGATTGTAATGTAGCTATTTTTTACTGTTAACTTTTTGGTTTGCAAATACTAAACAAAAAACCTAAATGTAATTTCTGTGGTTTCTATTCAGCTTGGGTTTCATGTTTTAAAAATAAATGACTTAAAACCACGGTTCCTGCTTACTGATATTTTTTTCATCTCTTTATTTTTTTACTCCTTTTTCATAATCCTGCCTGAATTCTTGTTGCCTTTCATACATTCTGGTAGATCCATGAAGTGAGGGTGGGGAAAAGGGTCATAAAGCTTACTAGGCAGTAGAGGAGGGAAGGAACAGGAGCCTGAGTGCCCTGTACTGCAGAAATCAAATGATGGGTGTCAGTGCTGCTCTGGGAGGTGAGGGCTGCTCACTCCCTTTGCCTCTTCATCTCAGCCTGATCTCGTTGCTGTTAGAAATCCAAGAATTTGGGATTTCTAATCCAATTTGGAGACTGGGCTGTTGAAATTGAATTAGGCAGCCTCAAAACAACCTCCAGAATAAAACTGATTGATTCGGACAGTTCCTCCAGGGGAAGAACTGCACTAATCCTGCTTTAGAAATGAGGTGGTTTGTACATCTCCTGGGCAGGCTGGAGTGAGGGGCTGGGAGGGGGATGTTTGGCAGGGGGGAGCCTGGAGAGGGGCATGGAGCTGGGCTGGTGCCTGCTATGGGGTTGTCCTTCTATGGGGGACTTGATGCAGGGGTGTCTTCATATCAGGGACCTCCACGGGCTACAGGCACCACTCTAGAAGATGGTGAAGCAGTTGGGGGATGTGTACCTCAGCCTGTGGAGATGTTCCCCTGGGCACGGTGCATGCCATGGGATATCTGCCCTCAGCCCTCCCCTGCTGCTTTGCTCATGCAGCACCTCAGCAGCAGTGACCACCAGCTGCTCGTTTGCACCAGAAGCACAAGAGGTGTGGAAAAATGGAAGGGGGGTAGAGCACCAGCTCAGCCCCTGCAGAGGTGTCCCTCTTCAGAAGTCAGGGCAATGTCTGTACCTGCCTCTGGCAGCGTGGGGTGCTGGAGGAGCTGGTGCTGCAGCCCCGCGTGGGCTGGTCCTTCTGGGCTCTGCCCGAGGCTGCCACGGGTTTCTTTTGAGCTCTTCGTTTGTAGTGTTCTCTGATCACTGGCCCACGCTGCTGCAGCTCTAGCAAATACTGAACTACAACCTTTCCCTTCCTGCAATCCCCTTGATCTGTTTTCTGCCTGATCCTGCCAGTCCAATCGAGGGACTGGTCTCCTGCCTCCCTCCTGTGCTGTTCTTGCCCCATCTCAGCCCGTTGCTTCCCAGCCGCAAGTCTTTGGGAAATGCTCACTCCCTGCCCCCAAACTGTGGGAAGGCTGAAAAGCATCGGGTACTGCTGGATGCTCCTGCCCCTCAACTCGACCCCCAGGATGAGGGATGGGGAAGCAGAGCAGCTCCTCATGCATGCATGCAGGTCTTTTTCAGCACAGGAGGCAATGGACTCAAGTTGTGTCAGGGGAGGTTTAGCTTAGATATGACAGGAAAATTCTTCACTGGAAGGGTAGGTAGACATTGGAACAGGCTGTCCAGGGAGGTGGTTGAATCACCATCCCTGGATCTGTTTAAAAGAAGTATAGATGGACCCAGCTGTCCCCAGCAGCCACAAGCTTCACCCCCAGCTACACTGCTCCCTGTCTCAGCAGGGCAGGGTTCTCTCCTGAGCAGAGCTGAGGAAAGCTGGGAGAAAACAGGAGGGTGAAGTATGTGTTTGAACAAACCTTGCCTTCTGATGAGCCTTCAGTAGTGGTCCGTTAGATCTCTGGCCTTGAAGATAAGGCAGGGAAGGATGCCCCGGGGAAATGCTTTCAAACTTACTTGTTCCTGCAGTGTGCTGAGCTCTGCTAACAGGAGCGTTGCCTCTGGGAGCTGTTGGTGGGTTGGCAGCTGGAAAACCAGCAGCAGAGCTGGTGGCTGTGGTGTGCTGGCTGGGACACAGGTGCTGGTTACATGTCCCCATTTCCTGTCACCTCTTAGGGTGGGAAATGGCACGTGTTCCAGGCAGTGCTTTCTGCTGAAGGTGGCACTGTGCCTGCAGGTTCTGCTGCCACAGCCTGGATCTGCCCATCTTCTTCCAGCACTTGAAAGCTGCAGTCACAGCCTTCCTTTGGTAGGGTCTCCTCAGGACTCTGCCTCCCATGTGTTCAGGGAAGGAAGCAGGCAGCTGAAATTGCATCTCATCTCCTCTAACCCTTTCTGAAACACCCCTGCTCCTAAGGAATTGCTCCACCTCCCCATCCAACTCTGCTGGACCGTGTCTGGTCACCGGAGGTCCTGGCCACTCCTTGCACTGTGCAGTTGGCCAGGACAGGCAGCTGAGTGCCCACTGACCCCTCGGCTTGAAAGAAAAGCCTAAGTGGAGAGACTCTGATCTGTCTGACCACATGGGGCTGCTGAAGTCCTGCTCTTAGCAGTTGGAAGGTTTGCAAGGGGAGGCAATGGCAGGATCAGAACAGGGAGCAAGGCTGCTGCTGGCCCGTGGCCCCTCGAGGGGCTGAGTAGGGTTCCTCTGCACCTCACGTTTGCAGCCCAACCCGGACCTACTCTGTGGGACACTGCACCACAGCAAGGAGGGAAGTGCCCACCTGGCAGAACTGCCAGCACTTCCACCAGCTCAGGTGGCCAGGCAGGGAAGGATGATGACCTGACTGTGGCCACCTCAGGTCACAGGTTCAGCCACCTCGATAGAGCAGCTGGTTGCACTGCCCTGGCCTCGTGCTGTTGGGCAGAGGAGAGAGGGCAGGTGGTGGCAGGAGCAAGAGGACTTTTCTTTCTGTGACTCACGTCTCCATTGCTGCACGCAGGAGCACAGGGAGGTTTGCCTTGGCTCTGGAGGCAGGAGGGTGTTTGCCTGGAGCCAGCGGTGTTTCTCACCGTGACTTCAGCAAAAGTTCCTGCTCAGGGATTTTTAATCCCACCACAGTCCATGGAGGGGAGTGGGAGGAAGCACAACTCCTTTCCAACTGCGAGGTGTTGCAGATGCTGGTGCTTGGAGCCCTTCTCCCACACACTTCCTCTTCCCACCAGCAGAACACCATGGGACCTGGTGCTTGCACCCCATAAATCACTTGGTCACTCATGATCCTCTCCAGATGCGGCTGCACTGGGGCCAGTGGATGGGCTGCTTGGGCAGGGAGCCAGCATGGATCCCCCTCTCCAGGGGCTTCTAAACAGCCCACACTGTGCCCCCATAATTAAGGGGGTGCTCCCCAGGCTGATGTGGCCATGGCTGGAGCATCACCCAGTGCTGGCCACTGCGATGCTGCTGCTTTGCTGTGTGAAGTCACTGCCGCATAGTCCTCTGCCCTTGGCAGGGACAGGCACAAACTTGACACTGTCCCCACTCTGGGAAAGGCACTCTGGTTAGGGAGGATGGAAGAGGATACATCTGCCAAGGAGGAGGAAAGACTGGGAGCAGGGCTGTACAGTGGTGCCACAGCTTCATGGGTCTTATCCAGCATCACCGTGAGAAGCGTCTCCAGCTGCTTTTAAGACACTCAGTTCATCTCCTCCTCTCTTGGCTTACCAAACAGCTACAGGAGCAGAGCCAGCCCTGCTGCACAGCTGAGGCAGACCAGAAGCTGCGGGTGCTGGGAGCCAGTGGGAAGGAGGGAACTGGTTTTGAGTGATTTAAGTCTGGTCTTAAAAGTCAGGAAGAGAAATATAAACTTTGACGAGCTGGGGGAGTAGTGCTTTTAACCACCTGCAAGTGATGCTGGGGTGGGAAGCAGTAGGAAGGGGAAAAAAATGAAGGGGTTGTGAGTGATGGCTGGAAGCTGCTTCTGGGGGCATCTCAGCCATCCTGCAGCCTTCACTACCTGCCACAGTGATTTGCAGCCCCTTGCTCCAAGACAGATGATGCTGGTGGGGGATTTAGTGGCCTCCAGCTGCCCAGGGGTGGTGGGATGCAGCTCATGGGGACCCGGAGCTCTCCTCTCCCAGCCCAAAGCCACAGCTGGAGCACTGTGTGCATTGCTCAAGCCCTGCAATTCAGCTGCTTTTATGTTCCTTTCCCACAAATATTCCAGCTTTCTGGGCTGGAGCAGCTGGAGATGGAGCTTGGAGCCAATTCACACAAGTTCTGTTGTCTCCCATCTACCTCCCCTCACACCCCAACTCTCAAATATATCTCATCCCCGTGGGTGCCAGGAGGGGTGTTTGTCCCATTGCTGTGCAGACACAGCTCCAGGCTCCCCAGGGAGAAGTCCCGGTGCCATGAACTCTGGCACCCCAGTGGGGCTGGGAATGAATGCTGTAAGTCACACCAAGTCCAGAACACTGAGTGACCCAAAGGAAAATTAAAGAAATAAAAAAAAAAAAGAAAGAAAGAAAGAAAAAAAAAAAAGAGCAAGATTTAGTGGCCTCCAGCTGCCCAGGGGTGGTGGGATGCAGCTCATGGGGACCCGGAGCTCTCCTCTCCCAGCCCAAAGCCACAGCTGGAGCACTGTGTGCATTGCTCAAGCCCTGCAATTCAGCTGCTTTTATGTTCCTTTCCCACAAATATTCCAGCTTTCTGGGCTGGAGCAGCTGGAGATGGAGCTTGGAGCCAATTCACACAAGTTCTGTTGTCTCCCATCTACCTCCCCTCACACCCCAACTCTCAAATATATCTCATCCCCGTGGGTGCCAGGAGGGGTGTTTGTCCCATTGCTGTGCAGACACAGCTCCAGGCTCCCCAGGGAGAAGTCCCGGTGCCATGAACTCTGGCACCCCAGTGGGGCTGGGAATGAATGCTGTAAGTCACACCAAGTCCAGAACACTGAGTGACCCAAAGGAAAATTAAAGAAATAAAAAAAAAAAAGAAAGAAAGAAAGAAAAAAAAAAAAGAGCAACAAAAAAGACTAGAACAATGTGTTACTCTTTGCCCTCAATGCTGCTGGGAAAGCCTTTGGCCAGGCACAGTGCTGGAACATCCCTTGGGCAGATGGTGTCAACAGCAGCAGTCACTACGTACTGGCAGTGTCCTCACCAAGCCAGGTTTGTCCCCACCCCAGCACTGAGCCAGCTCACTCTCCAAAAGGTGCAGCCACCTTATCAGCTGCCACGAGCAGGCAAGAGTAAACAGGCCATCCCACCACAGCACCAGGAGCAGATGAAAGCAGCCTGGCCTGACTGCCCGCCAAGTATGCGAGAGCAGCAGGCTTTGCTTTTGTTTTCCTTTTGTTTATTAATGTGTGTATTTATTTACTTTTCTGCCCACGAGAAAGGACAAGGGGGAGGGAATGGCTGGGAGCCTGGTGTGGGACAGGCTGGAGGGCTGCTGTGCTGCCTGACCCCTCTCCTGAAGGCTTGGTGGGATTTTTTTGTTACTATTATTATTTAATGCTTTAATTTCTTTAATCTATTTTTAGTTTTATTTTTTTAAGCGTCCCCCTCCCCTCCCCCCCCCAAGGTGTTGCTCTATGCCCAGCACCCTCCCTAAGGGGTGGGTGGGATATAAGGGGCTCCTACTCCTTACCTCAAGCTACAGCCCCTGGCTCCCCAGGTGGATGCTCAACACAAGATCTGGGCTGTTTTGCAGTAAACAGGCCCCCCCCAGCCCTGCCTGGGCTGCCATGGCTTCTGCCCTCTCCTTGCTGCATCTCCCCATCATCCCACCTCGGGGGATGGGACAAGAGAGGGCCAGCCTGCAGAAGGGGTGACAGGAAGCACCCTGAACCCACAGCCCATGAGCTGTAGGAAACCACACGGGTGGTACAGCTTCCTGTGCCTGGCTCAGCTCCCTTCTGCTGACTCCACGCCTGGGGTGCCCAGGGACACCAAATCCTGTACCCATCACACGGTTCCTGGCATCCACCCCTGTGTGCTGGAGGACAGCAGATTTGCAGGGCTCACTGTCCACCCTTGCCTTTCTTCAGGGAGGTTTGTGGGTACCTGTGGGCTTTCTGCAGGTTCAGGACAGAGCAATGCTCGGTTCCCTGAGGCAGAAGCCAGAGCCCCCTCCTCTGCCTACAGCATCCTAAAGGCTGCAAAGTGTGGGGGACTTTTGATTTTTTGGGGGGCTTGTCTGAAGGGTGTGTGGGTGTTGGGAGGAGGGGGGGTGCTGCCTTAGCACGTGCCAGCTTCCTGCCAGGCTGTATATTTAGCAAGGCCAACCCCTGATAACCCAGAGATTCAAGCAAAACTGCAAAGTAAGTGTGCCTTGAAAAGATTAAAAAACAGAGTAGGAGGAAGATGGGGAGTGGGGAGGAGAGGATGGAGCAGGCAAAAGCTGGTACTGGCGCAGCTTTAGAAAGGGGGTGGGGATCTCACGCTCTTGATCCAGGAGAGTTGGAGCTTGTCACTGGCAGGTGAGTTCTTGGTGCCATCTCAGACGAAGGGAGGGCTGGGAGGGAAGGGGCTCAACCCCCTGCAGCCCCCACCCTTCCCACGCACACGCCTGCCCGCCGGCTGTTACCACCACTGTGCTAACAACCCGCTCGCACCTCTCCCTGCCACCTCCGCCCCCGCCCCAGAGCCTGGGAAAAACCAGCCCCGAGGCACCAAGCCCTGCCCGAGCCTTTTGGGGAGAGGAAAGAGGAGAAGACCCTCACGCCCTGGGATGCAAATGGTCGGCAGATCCCGGTACCCGTGGGAAAAAAGGGATGCAGGCACAATCCAGCCTCGGCGCATCCCCAAGAGCTTCTCTCGAGGTGATAACACCCGCGGGGGGAACGAGGGGTGATCAGAGCAGCCCGGCCATAAAAAGACACCAGAGCCCAGGACCAGGTGACTGTGGTCAGCAAAAAAGCTGCTTTATTGGTGAAGGCTCCCACGGGGACCCCGTGGCAGCCATTGGGTTCAAGTCCCTGAGAACACACTGTCCATGCTGGTTCCCCATCCCACATCTATTGCTTTTAACACATCCTAGTTACAAAAAGCACAGAGTGGTGTTCCAGATACTGGAACATATAAATTAAGGTAAGTGATAGTTACAGGACATTGCAATTATTATTTTTTCATTCTTTCTTAAACAGATTATAAGAAGGTTGGGTTGGGGTTTATTTTTCTGATCCACAGAAAACGTATAAAAAGCATTTAAAAATCTACATATTCCTCAATGTGTGGTTTTGTTTTTGTTTTTGTTTTTTTTAAAAAAGGCACAGTAAAAAAAATACTGGCGCAATAACATATTTACAACACACCCACTATGGGCTATTTTCACTCAGCTTCAGGTTGGAAATGTCCAGCTCCAGCTCAGCCCACTTACCCCGAGGGTGTAGGGCTTGTGGTGGCAGGCAGGGCAGCTTGGGGGGTTATAGAGACCCTCTCCCTTCCTGGATAAATCCCTCCTCAGGTCCTAGCAGGCAAAGAGTAGCAGCCTGGCTGGGAAACGCTGCCTGCCCATGGTGTCCAGCTGGGCACTTGGTGGGTGCTCCAGCCCCCCAGCAGCATCCACAGCCAGGTCTGGAGGATGGTCCAGCCCCATGGCAGGGATGGGTGAGGAACACATCATGTCCCTGGCCAGACCCTGAAATGCTCCGATGGGAAGGTGCAGGGCTGCTGGTGCTCAGCCTGCCTGCACCCGGCCCACAGGCAGGCAGGGAGCTGGCACTGGAGGGAGACTGTACAAACACAGTGCCCACGCATGCTGGTGGCTCCAGAAAAGCCCTCCTCCCACCCCCTCTATTTATAGAAAGTCTCTGCATTAGGCTCTATAAATAGTGCACAGATCAATGCTGCCGGCAACAACTCGGCCAGGCGGGGGCAGCTCCGGGAAACGGAGCTAACGCCAAGGCCAGCTCCCAGCCCACCCCCCCTGCTCCCTCCAGTGAGACCATCGAGCACCCAGCAGCTTTGCAGCACCCTGGAGCAGCGTTTGCCACAGCCAGCAGCTTCCCCTGCCTGCACCCTGCCTGCCAAGCTGGGAAACAAAAGTGGCCTGTTGGCCCCTCATCTGAGTTGGGAGCTGGAGCTTTGCTGCTGAGATGTTGAGACAGGGAAGGAGGATGAGACGGGTGAGGGGTTGTGGGAGTGGGGTGAGGGAAGCACACACCAAAAAACTTAACATTTAAAAGGGAAAAAAAAAAAGAAAAAAAAAAAGAGAGAGAAGCAAGCCAGGGGCAGGCAGAGCCCCCCAGACCCCGCAGCACCCACGGTCACTCCCCACGCATGGCGTGGGGTCAACCAGGGCCACGGGGGTGCCCAATGGTTAAGTGCTCAGGACCCGTCCCTCCCTGCCATCCCGGCCGGGATGGGCAGCGGGGCAGGCAGGGCAGGGGAGAAGGGGCCGCACAGCAGCCTTCAGTACACACACACACTGTGCAATACCACAGCAACAACGTCCGTCCGTCTGTCCGCCCGGGGGTGAGGCCGGACTGACACACCCGCACGCAGGTCCCACATGCCCGTCGGATACCGGGGAAATTTGGGACGAGGTTGGAGGGGACACGTGTCTCCTAATAAACCACATTAGCGGGGCACCACGGCGTGTCGGGGTAGAGCAGGCAGTGCACGGAGCGAAACCTGCAGAGGAGAGGATTGATGCTGAGCATGGGGGGGCTGGTGGCCCCACGGCACCCCGGCTCAGGGGGGACAGGGTCCCCATATCTCACCTGGATGGGTCCTCCTCGACAGAGAAAGCTCCCTTCATGTGGATGGAGTTACGCTTGTTTTCAAACATGCCATAGCTTAGTGTCACCTGGTGGGCAGGAAACACAGAGGGTTTGAGCAGCTGACACGGCCATGAGGATCAAGCAGAGTCATGAAGGGACGAGGAAGGGGAAAGGGGCACTGCAAAATTCACTCCTTTTCTCACAGCCTCTGGTCACGCTCTGCATCACCCCACAGGGATGGGCTGATGGGGCTTTCCCCCTTCACTGACATTTTGGAAGCACAACAATCAGTATCTTAGCTGCAAAGCCCAACTTTTACGTGACAACATGAAACCAGACAGTACCATCGATCCCATCCCCTCCATCCACCCCAGAGCATCAGGACAGGCGTACCTGCTTGTGGATCTCTGTCTTGGGCACTTGGTGGAGGTTCTCCAGGTGCGAGTGGAAAAGATTGCTCCGGATGAGCTTCACTCCCAGCACAGACTCGATGATGTAGCCAATGGTGCAGTCATCAGGCAAGCGGATCTTCTCTGCTGTGCTCATGAAGTGGCCCCCGCTGCGGGGAGACAGAGAGGAGGTGAAGAGGAGCAAAGCCTGGGGGGACATGGGCACCCCATGGGGTCCGCGCTTGGCCAGTAGGTGCCCAGCTTTAGCTCTAATTAACAGTCAATTAGACTTAGGGGAACTTCCCAGCCTGTTGCCAAACCCTCTGCAGAAATCCCAAGCAAGGCAAAGAGAGCAAAGTGGCAGGACATGGTCCAGCATCCATCCCCAAAGATGTTGTCATGGCTCTGTGCCCTACTGGGACCATGACAAGTCCCCGCAGGAGAGCAATGCCAATGGTCTTACCTGGCCCACGGGCTCATCTTCAGTGCCAGCCCCCGGCTGATACAAAACCCTGCTCCTCCCGTGGCAAACCAGAAATGCACGGGGTGCTGCGAGAGAGGGGAAGCAACGGCAGTGAGACCTCCTCCCACTGATGGGGAAGCAAGACCCGGCCCCAACCTCTCACCCCCTCTCACCATCTTGTTCTCGCTGATCCTCTCTGTAGCCTGGATGGGCCGGTCCAGGCTGGGCTTCCCGATGTAGATGTCCTGTGTGTGGGGGTAGCTGGAGAGCAGTTTCACTAACATCCGCACGTTCACATAATTGTCATCGTCCACATGGCAGAACCACCTGCAGTGGCAGCAGTGTCACGGTGGGCAAGTCTCCATGCTGAGATACAGCCCCAAAAATGCCAGCGGCCCCTGCCTACACTGTCCTGCACCCCAGCAAACCCACAGCCCCCCCCAGCAGCCCCAGACACCACTTACTTTCTGCCAGACTCGATGAACTTGTCATACTCCACAGCCATCTTGCAGGACAGGGCCTGGCGGCTGTGGGCAGCCGAGCAGTTGGTGTTGATGACATTTCCTGAGGGAAGAGGCAAGGGTCAAAGCCCAGTGCTGAGATATCCCACACCTTCCTGCTTTCTCAAACAGGGATGCTTCCCCAAGCATGTTCCAGTGTCACCAAGCAGATGAAAACCCCACGATCTCCCTGATGCTTGGTGGCCTCCATGTCACGTCATTTTGGGCAAAATATGAATTTTTGGGGAATGGCTTTTGAGTCAATGAGAGAGAAGGAAAGGGATGAGCAAGGGATGCAGATACAGCAGATGCTCCAGGGTCAAGCCATATTTCACATGTTATGTATGATGCCATCCTACATCACCCTGCCCATCCCGAGGCCATGTACCAGCCACCCTGGCAGTGAAGGGGTGTCCATGAGCCAGCTTTTCCACCCAGGACACTATAGCCAAAATCCTGCCTTATTCCCGCTGCCTTTTCCCTCAGAGGCCACCTGTTATTTGCTTGCCCAGCTCAAAGGCAATCACTTCCCGGCCTGAAAAGGAGTCATTTGCATAGGGAGAATAGACTGAGCTGACCCTGGCCCCAGGGATCGGCTGCCAGAGAAATGCTCCCATGAAACCCTGGCTGTATTGCCCATCAATCCCAGCTCACCCCAGGGACAAACCAGTGCAAAGGCAAACTATCCTGGTAGCCTGCTCCCCAGCAGCTTCATGCAGGAGATGGGATGGGCTGACTGGGAAGGGAACCTGCCCCGAGGGGGGACTCCTGAGCAGTGGCTGCTTGAAATGAGTGGACTCGTTCTCAGCCCTGGTCCCTAGGACAAGGGCCCCTGAGATTAGTGTCTAACTGGTGGCATTTTGACCATTTTTTCAGAGTTTGCAGGGCAGGCTCCATGTCAGCCATGGTCCCCAGGCAGGGGCTTCTCAGGGGGCCTGGCAAGGTCATGCACACAAAGGGACAAGGGCCACAGACTCACGTGCTTGCTTCTCCAGCTCCTCATCCTCCCCGTCCGTGAAGATGAAGGTCTGAAATAGAAGATAAAGCACCTTTGACGATCAAGGCTGTGCAGCTTGGATGCCACCCAGCATCCCTAGGCAGTACTGGAGCTTGATTCCCCTGGCCTTGGTGTTGACTTCTTCCCCTTTGCTAAAACCCAAAGCAGCACTGAAGGGCTGAGAATCCCCGTGACAAACTCTGGCTCAGAACAAGAAGGGTGCACCCCACCTCACTGCGGGGCAAACCCCAGCACCCACACTGAGCATCCCCATCCTCTTGCCTTTTCCATGGGGCAGCAGCAGGCAGGAGGATTTTGGTCATGGGGTGAGTGGAGAGGAGCAGGTGACAGCGAGCAGCTGCAGTGCCAGGACTTCAGCCTTTATCCAGCATGGCTGGCACGTGTGGCCAGCGACGCAGGAACAGCTGCCAGCCCTCCCTGCCCAAGCAGGTGTGTTTGCCCGCGGCACTGGCTGCCAACCACATCCCCACCTGTGTCAACAGCACGTGGCTGTCCCTGGCCACTTGCACAACACCCCCACGGCTCCTCTCCACTCCCCATCCCGCTCAGGGAGGTTGAGCCATGCTGGTAGGTGCTCCTTGCTACCCCCAAGGAGGGGATGGTCCCTCACTGCCCACCCCAGCACAGTCCCCATGGCACCAGGCAGCATCCTACCTCCTACCCCGGACACCCACACTGCCCATCCAGCTGCACTCCTTTATTTACACAGCTAATTCCTGGCATCTGCTGCCCAGGAAAGAGGATTGTGAGGGGCTGCTGTTGGGCTGGGATTTGGGGAAGGGCAAGAAGCAGGAGGAGAGAGCAGGGGGTGGGAAAGGCATCGCCATCAATCAGCGGGCAGCAAACAAAGCTGGAGGGGAGAAACCACAACCAGCTGCCAAGCGCTATTAAAAACCAGACATGCACAAAAGGGCAAAGGAAGAAAGACAAAAGGGTTGGGGGGTGATGGGGAGGGAGGGGGCGAGCTAAGGGGGAAGGCAGGAGGCGGAGGAGGGGGCATGATGCAGCCTGAGCCCTGGGGATGAAGAATTACAAGTGAGCTGGAAACTGGGTGTCACCCCGCAGCGGCTGGCCCGAGCGCTGGGGTTTTGTGGTTTGTTTGAGGAGGTGGGTACAATAGCGGGGCTGACTTTACTCAGCACAGGAGAGTTAAGCGGGCAGCGGCAGGCATTAGCATACAGCTGCACTGGTTAACCCATACAGCTGCACTGGTTAACCCAGCCACAGCCTGTTTGCTCAGACCTGGAGCTGAGGCTGGTGGGGAGAGCCCAGATCTGCAAAAAGGCTGAGCGTGAGGGGAGAGAGACATGTTCCTGGGGACCAGGTTACAAGTGACCTTTGGGGCTTGAAAAGGAGAAAGGAAAAAGAAATAAGAATAAGAAAAAAAAATAATAAAAAATAAAACTAAGGAGGTGGGAAGGCAAGTTGCTACAAATGCAGAGCCTGCCCTGCAGCCTGGCTTTTGGGGAGGGCCAGAGGTCAGCCCTTCAAGGGGTTGGGAAGGCATTGAGCAAAGGGTTAGGGGATGAGGAAACTGTTGATGTGGAGGAGACAGCTAGGGACAGGGACCTTAGCCCATCAGCTGCAGGGCCAAGGATTGCCCATGGTCATTATGGCCCCATCACTGCTGGAGTAGGACATGGTCAGTGTTGTGTATGGAGAAGGAGGAGGATGTCAACTCAAACCAATGTGGAGTCCAGCCAGCACCTCACTGCTGGTCCCCATTTCCCTCAGGTGCTCAGGCAGAGCTCAGGCTGGGGGTACAAGCTGAACCAGGGCAACAGGAGACCATCCATGGATGCCTAAGACAACCCCATCACAAGTGCTTTCTCATCCACCCCAAGACACATGCTGCCCCAGAACCCCCCCAAGTCTCCAGCCCTGCCAGAATGGGACAGGAGACATGCAGCCTGCACACAGGCCAGACAGAAAATATTTGCTTGATTAGCTCAGAAGCACCGTCCAACAACTGCCTTCAGCTGCTCCAAAAATAACCCTGCAACTAATCCTCCAGCTCAGTCACTATAAATAGACCACAGGACAATTGTTTATTGCTCGCCGGCACCGAAAGGCTTCTTCCTGGTGCAGCATCTTCACCCTGGCTTCTCCCCACATACAGCACCATAATTTTTCTGGTGCAGGTGGACCAGGTGATAGCTTCAAGAACAGGGCAAGGGCACACAGTCCTGCAAGTCACCTTGTAGGGACTACCAGGGCTTCACAAGTTCCCAATCTCCCTTCCAGCCCCACTACAAGACTCAATTACAACTAAAAAAAGTTTTTATTTTTTAAAATCAATTTGTCTGTGTTTATTGGAGGGGAGAGCTGCACCCTTCCTGCATGGTCCCCCTGCTCAGGGCTGCAGGGAAGAGGAGCAGAGGTGCCAGCTGAGCTTGGGAGGGAACAGGCCAGAAAAGGAGGGAGACAAGAAAGTACTGTGTTCATGTATCAAGGAAAAACCATGGATGAGCTTTTGGCATCACCAGTGTGGGGTGCTGAGCAACCGTGCAGTGCCCATCTAACAGTGGCGCAAGTGGGATGGGACACCACAGCCACCATCTCCAGACCTAACAGCAGCAGGGCCAGCCCCCCACTCTTCTCCTAGGCAGAAAGCAGCCAAAGCCCTAACACCCACCCTTCTCCACCTCCTTCCCACTTGGCCTCTGTGCCAACCATGGCACCAAGGGGTGCCAGGACCTCATGGGTCACCCCCACACACAGTAACTTTTCCTGCAGGGTGCAGGAGAGGAAGGGCCCACTGCCCCCCCCAGCCCCTGCAGGAAACCTCATTGTTCTCAAAACTGCAGCTTCAAGAAACACAGGATGCCAAATCCCTCCTGAACAATAGCTGCCACCGCTCCCCACAGCCCCGCACAATGCGTGGCCTCCATGTACAGGACCCAGAGGCACCCAGGGTCCCTATGGCCAGGATCAGGTCAGTCCCCCCAGCTGTCTGCAAGGAGCCAGGCAGCCGCCGGTAGCCCCTCCACCTCCTCACCCCTGGGGAGGGCCTATTGCTTTTCTTTCTTTGCTTACCCCGCATTTCTCCTTTTGCAGTGACTCATTTCCCCCTCCAACAAGCAAGCTCCTGGGTTGCTTATGGCTGGGTGCTGCACAAGGCATCCTGCCAGCCAGGGCCACCCCGGGGTCATCCTGCTCCTGGTCCAGCCAACTTCCCAGTGTGACACACACCCCACAGACCCAGTGCCTGCTGCCATCCCCACCAGCACCGACCAATAATGGGAACTTCGGCCAGACAGGTATCCCTGTGGCCCTAGATCTTGCCACTGTGCCATGTCTCACTTCCTCATGCTGGAGGAAAGGATAGAGCACCCTAACACACACCCACACAGCACTCAAGGGGGCTGCACTTCCTTCCACCCCAAGGACAAGAGGGAGGCAGCCACCCTACTTGGGTGCCAGGGTGGAGTGGGGGGAGTGTGGATGGCAGGGACAACAACTCAGCCTCCAGCTGGGCAGGGGGCTGCATGGGGAGGTGAGGATATTGCCAGAGCAGATCCCTGCCCAGCTTTGTGCCCCACAGCAGATGTTTTGCCTCCAGCCCACGGGGGTTAAGAAGGAAAATCCTCACCCTGCTTCAACAGGTTGGAAGCAGCATGATGGCTGTGTCCCTGTGATGGCAGCACCCCCACTGCTGCGTGACAGTGGCTTTCCCCAGGATGGGTGGGTGTGTGGGGGGGTGGTCTGTGCTGGCATAGGATGTCCCAGGGCTGGGACCTGCAGAGGCAGGGAAGGGGCTTGCAAGGCCGCAGGCTCTTCCTCCCCCTGCTCCTTTTGGCAAAAGGAAGAATCCTCCACTGTAATTTTAAATGGTATAATTTTTTAATAACCTCCTGACAAACAATGAGCTCATTGTGCGGTGAGGGGTCCCCCACCCTCCCGCCTGGCACTCCACACACGCCGGCTCCAGGGCTTTTATGGACAAGGACAGCAGCATCGTTTGGAGCAGGCAATTAAGGGGCCCCCACCCCTAAAAAACACACGGGCTGCCTAGGTAGGGACTCTGACACATGAGCTGAGTTTAGCAGTGCTCAGCAGGTTCTGGCACACAGCGCTGAGAGGAACTGACTGCACAGTGGAGCTGCCTTGGGAGGAGCTGCCCCCGTGGTCCCAACTGCTCGGGTGGGAGCCCAAGAGGGACACACACACACACCAGCACTCTTCCAAAGGAACCCTGGCCAAGGTGCTAGATAAATTTGGGAGCCGCCTTCAGAGAAGTATGTTCTCCGGAAGGCAAACCTATTCCCTCTGCCCTGAGAGCAGGAATTTTTCAAAGACTGCAATTACCCCGCTGAGCTGGAGGAAGCCAGCAGATCCCACGCTGGTGGGATGGCTGCCCAGCCTGGACCCCTCGGGCACCACGGCGTGTGCCGAGCCGCCCTGCTGCCCCTGCTGCCTTCGGGGGTTCCTCAGGGATACAGGGATGTTTCTTAAGCAACTCTGACACTGCAAATCATGCAACTCAGCATTGGAAAGCAGTGGGTTTGGACTCACTCCTGTCCAGGATTTCTGCCTAATGGCCATTTTCCTCCCCCCCTCTCTTCGCTTTCAAGTGCAAAGTTTCCTCAGCCTGCACTCCAGCATCCTAAGGATACTGAGACAGCTGGAAACTCTCCCCAAAGCAAGGCAGGGAAAACTGTTAATTCTCCTCTAACAGGAGTTTGTCCAATCTGGATTGTGCAACCCAAGGAGCAGATTTAGAAGGAAATAGGGATCTGTCCTCCCTGTGCAGAGAGAAGCAGGAAGGAGAAGGGGGTGCCCTTTTCAGTGTCTTGGAGAGGACAGAGGGCAGGAAACAGTGACTATTGTGGGCAGAACAAAGAGCAGCCAAGGAAAGACACAATAGCTATTCCTCCTATCAGCCAGGGTCCAGCCTGGATTTACCTGCTGGATTTAACCCCTTCTCACAAGTGCCTACATCCCTCCTGCCCAGAGAGCTCCCTGGCTAATGGACAGTCAAGAGAGGCTGGGGTTTGATGGGGAGAGAGATGTGGCATTAGGCATGAGGGAGTCTCAGCCCTTGGGCAGGAACTTCCCCACGTAGGTGAGGCAGCACATGCACCGTTAGTGAAACAAGAGCAAGAGAGGGACAGGATGAGCAGAGACAGGCCTGACTCAGACCAAGAGAGACGTTTGAGCAGAGGCAGTGCCCTGCTGTCACCTCACCACCCTCCTGGGGCACCAACCACAGGGCCAGGCAAGGAAAGGATGCAGGAACAGCACAGCCCCTCCTCCCAGGAGAGGGAAGCAAGGGAGGAGCCCCTGTACTCTGCAGTCAAGAAACCCCAACATGAGGCCGAGTTTAGAAGAGCCAAGGGTGCCCCAAAGCTTCCCAGAGATGGTAGCCAGGTCAGTGTGGGAAGGTCGGAGCTGATCACCACCAGCAGTGTGGTTTTATTCCCTTTTGCCTCCACGTGTCACCCCCCCCCC
>NW_009952597.1:67026-68534 GCF_000747805.2 Chaetura pelagica | reverse complement strand
CTCTCGGCAGCCCCTTGTCCTCACGTGCGGTACAAGAGCCGTCACTCAGCGGCTTGGCTTGTCATGCAGGCACCTCGACGGGCTGCGGCCCCCCTGGCTTCATGGCCCTCATCTCTAGGCAACCTGACCTGGACACGGCCGGCTCCGGCTCCCCCGTTCCCATGGAAAGTGCCACACAAGAGGCTGCGAAGCCTTTTCTCTGCGCCAGGAGAAAAGGGGCTTTGTTAGCTTGCCCAGGGGGACAGCGTGAGAGCTGAGCCTCGGGTCTCTGGGAATCCAAACGAACAAACGAAGCACAACAACAACAACAAAAAAAACCCTAGAAGAAAGCCGGAGCTCACTAGAGGGAGGGGAAAATAAAGAAAAAAAGAGCAGCCATTCCCAGGATCATCTGTAGGTGCTCAAAGAGCGTTTTTCCCCACCATCACTTGCCACCCCCTCTCAGTGACAGCAGAGCATAAAAGAGGTTTCCATTAAGTAACTGTACCAAGGAGAGATGGCAGAGCCACTGCCAAGCCCAGGAGATCTGAACTAATACAAAAAGGGACTAAATTCACAAAAGGAGAAAAAGATAATGCTTGTGGTAAGCTGGAGGAGCCAAGACCCCACAGGGTCCAGCAGACCCAGGTAAAGGAGGCAGGGGCAGGTCGAGATCCTCCCCACCTCCCTCCTCAGCCACTCCAGATTTTAAAAAAGCCAAAAACCAAAAAACAAAACCACAACAGTTTGCAAGCAAGAAACAGAATTCCAAGCCAGGAGGAAACACGTGAAGACAGTAGGATGGAAAGGTTAGGACCAGCCATAATTTACTTCAGAAGCTGTCTAAGGGCAGAAAAACTGACTTAGGAGCAAATGGCAAGGCACATTTCCTAAGGAAACAGATTTTTTTTTCCTTTTAATTTTTGCTGCAGTACTTGAAGGACAAAGTAAGTGATCTGGGCAGGATATCAGTAAGGTCAGGAATGGGTCTAACTGGAACTGCCCTGCTGTGGGTGAGCCAGAGCAGACCTGCAAGAGGCCCCAGCCACTCCAGTCCTGCCCAGTTCCCAGCAAGGGGACCGAGAGCCTTGGCACACCCCAGAGCTCTCACAGACCTGGGCTGCTAAACTGGCCACGCTTTGGGCAACCCAAGTGCAGGTACCGCTGGGGATCCTGCTAAATCTCGCCCACCATCAGCCCCCGCAGCCCAGGAGATCACCCAGAGAGGCTTGACCCTGATTATGGCTTGCAGCTCTACATCGTGCCTCAGTTTCCCCAGCGGAAAGTAAGTCAGGTGTGCGAGGAGCGCAGGTCAGGCTCCCTCCATCACTCACCCACCCCAAGCTCTGCCCGCAACGCTACATTTCACCCTCCCAAAACCACGGCTGGCTCCGGAACAGCCCGGACAGTCTCGAAAGAACCCACTTGCTCAGCGCTAAGGTGGGAGCAGAAAGAGGAGGGGGGGACTTTGCCGGGCCACAGCACCCCCGGGCCCCGCACGGCAAAGGGCCGGGGCTGCCGCTGACACC
>NW_009952597.1:52683-66613 GCF_000747805.2 Chaetura pelagica | reverse complement strand
TGCCCCCGCCGCGCCGCAGCCTTTAAACCGCCCCCGCCCCGCCCGGGGGGGAGGGTCCTGCTCCCGCCCCGCCTCCTCCCCAAAAACCCTCTACACACGTCCTGCCTTCCCTTGGCCCCGGCCCGTGGCTGGGCTCTGCCCCGCCTGGCTCGTGGAATCGTGGAGTGGTTTGGGTTGGAAGGGAACAGAAAGATCATCTCGTTCCAATCCCCCCTCCATGGGCAGGGACACCTCCCACCAGACCAGGCTGCTCCAAGCCCCATCCAACCTGGCCTTGAACACTTCCAGGGAAGGGGGCAGCCACAGCTTCTCTGGAAAACCTGGGCCCGTGTCTCACCACCCCTTACACTAAAGAATTTCTTCCTAATATCTTTCATCTAACTCTACCTTCTTTCCATTTCAAAACATTCCCTCTCCTTCTGTCACTCCAAGCCCTTGTAAAAAGTCCCTCCCCAGCTTTCCTGTAGCCCCTTAAGGTACTGGAAGGTTCTATAAGGTCTCCCTGGAACCTTTTCTTCTCCAGGCTGAGCAATCCCAACTCTTTCAGCCTCTTTTCACAGCAAAGGTGCTCCAGCCCTCTGAGGAGCTTCATGGTCCTCCCCTGGACTCAGTCTAACAGCTCAGTGTCCTTCCTCTGCTGGGGATTCCAGGACTGGACACAGTACTAGATGGGGTCTCACCAGAGCAGAGTAGCAGGGGAGAGTGTCTTCCATGGACCTGCTGGTCATGCTGCTGGTGATGAAGCCCAGGATATGGTTTCTTTCTGGGGTGTCAGCAAACATTGTCAGCTTACGTTGAGCTCACATTGGTCATCAACCAACACCCCAAGTGCTTCTCCTCAGGGCTCTTCTCAATCTATTCTCTGCCCAGCCTGGATTTGTGCTTGGGATTTCCCAGACCCAACTCTTGCTTCTGCCTTGCCCTCTTTGACCACATCTGGGAGTGCATGGCAGGGTGCAGGCAGGTTGTCCACGTTTCCTTCCCTCATCCCATTGGGGCACCAGGGAATGGTGGGCAGGGTGCAGGATGGGGGTACAGTGCAGCCCCCAGCATTGAGCCCTGCTTCAGCAGCAGCAAGGGAAGAGTTGCCCCTCTTGATTGTCCTGAGCTGGCTTTTCCCAAAGCCATGAGGTTTTCTCACAGCCATGTCCAAGAGGTTACCAGAAAGCTGACCAGCCTGACCAAACTCCAGGCAGTTTCCCATCAACCTCTTCTAGAAGAGGCCAAGCATAATTTAAAAACAAAAAATAATACCAAAAGCCCACAGCACTCCTCTCACTTCCATCAAGCTTTGGTCTGGTGGATAAATCTCGGAATGGGATCGTGGAATCGTGGAGTGGTTTGGGTTGGAAGGGAACAGAAAGATCATCTCGTTCCAATCCCCCCTCCATGGGCAGGGACACCTCCCACCAGACCAGGCTGCTCCAAGCCCCATCCAACCTGGCCTTGAACACTTCCAGGGAAGGGGGCAGCCACAGCTTCTCTGGAAAATCTGGGCCCGTGTCTCACCACCCCTTACACTAAAGAATTTCTTTCTAGTATCTTTCATCTAACTCTACCTTCTTTCCATTTCAAAACATTCCCTCTCCTTCTGTCACTCCAAGCCCTTGTAAAAAGTCCCTCCCCAGCTTTCCTGTAGCCCCTTAAGGTACTGGAAGGTTCTATAAGGTCTCCCTGGAACCTTTTCTTCTCCAGGCTGAGCAATCCCAACTCTTTCAGCCTCTTTTCACAGCAAAGGTGCTCCAGCCCTCTGAGGAGCTTCATGGTCCTCCCCTGGACTCAGTCTAACAGCTCAGTGTCCTTCCTCTGCTGGGGATTCCAGGACTGGACACAGTACTAGATGGGGTCTCACCAGAGCAGAGTAGCAGGGGAGAGTGTCTTCCATGGACCTGCTGGTCATGCTGCTGGTGATGAAGCCCAGGATATGGTTTCTTTCTGGGGTGTCAGCAAACATTGTCAGCTTACGTTGAGCTCACATTGGTCATCAACCAACACCCCAAGTGCTTCTCCTCAGGGCTCTTCTCAATCTATTCTCTGCCCAGCCTGGATTTGTGCTTGGGATTTCCCAGACCCAACTCTTGCTTCTGCCTTGCCCTCTTTGACCACATCTGGGAGTGCATGGCAGGGTGCAGGCAGGTTGTCCATGTTTCCTTCCCTCATCCCATTGGGGCACCAGGGAATGGTGGGCAGGGTGCAGGATGGGGGTACAGTGCAGCCCCCAGCATTGAGCCCTGCTTCAGCAGCAGCAAGGGAAGAGTTGCCCCTCTTGATTGTCCTGAGCTGGCTTTTCCCAAAGCCATGAGGTTTTCTCACAGCCATGTCCAAGAGGTTACCAGAAAGCTGACCAGCCTGACCAAACTCCAGGCAGTTTCCCATCAACCTCTTCTAGAAGAGGCCAAGCATAATTTAAAAACAAAAATAATACCAAAAGCCCACAGCACTCCTCTCACTTCCATCAAGCTTTGGTCTGGTGGATAAATCTCGGAATGGGACACTGCAGGGTCTGGCCCCACTCCTGCTTGGGGAGACCTGGAGACAGTCCCAGACCTGGCTAACCCCATCCCGGGTGCAGTGATGGGCTTTGGAGCCAGCACTGATGGGCAGCCCCACGGTGCAGGGGTGGCTGAAAATAAATGCTACACAGATGCCAAGCAAACCGCCCCCCGCCCCCCCTTCCCCCAGAGATTGCTAACCATGATAACAATGCCTTGTTAAATGAGACACTGTTTTTCCAGACAGTCAGTGGAAGAAGTGGTGGCTGCAAGGAAAACTGGGTTGAAATCTGCTCCTGGATGTGCCACCAACCTGCTATTTTACTGACGCCAAAACCTGGGGTCTCTCTCCCCCTTATCCACCCTCTCTGCAGGCAGGGAGCTCTTGGGGTTTTCTCTCCCAGTGTGTGTGCTGCTACAGGGAGGCGGATTTGGGTTTGGGCCTGGGCTGCAATGTAATGCCATAATCAGGGGTTGCTGCATTTTTGGGCAGGGACTTTGTCCAACTTGCATTTTTCCTGCTGTCACGTGCTCCATTCATCTCTGGCACTGGATAAACAATACCATAATACCAGGCAGGACGAAGCAGGGAGGCTGCTTCCTCAGGCAAGCCCCAGCATTTGCCTTCTTCTCATTTTAGGTTCTACATTCCCCTGGTCAACCCTTGAACCGTGGCCCAGGGCTAGAAATGCTAGGGGAGGCTGTGGGGTTTGGTTTTGCGCGGCACTGCCCGTGTCTGGGGGGAGACCTGTGCTGCCAAATAAGCCTCTCATAATTTAAAAAAAAAAATGCAATGAGTAATTCAAAGCAAACACTGAGAAAATTTTGTCTTCAAGAAATCTTCTCCAAGCTGCATTCCAATTATATTTTATCAACATGTGAAAGAAGAGGTATTATGAGTGAGTTATATTACTGGTAACCAAGGCTTACATTTAGGTAGCTTTTGCTTTGCTCCATTAATAAATACACTTCACTGCAGAAATTTATACTCTTCAGCATAAAACTATCAGGTGTGATTCCATCTGGAAACATTTTAAACAGGCAATTGGTTGAGAAATGTCCTCACCTTTTCTTTGTTCACATGACAGATAAGAAATGTGCCTCTTATTTCTCAAGTGGAGTATGTAGTTCTTGCTGCCTTTTAAAGAGCTTAAATATTAGTGAATTTTAACTGTTTTAAATACATTTCTAGCAACCCACTATGATTTCACAAACACTACATGAGCTAACTAGCAATTGTTAGTAAAAGCAAAAGAGGTACAACATCTTTGGTGTTACACCAAGATGTGCTCAGCTGTTCAATGAATTAAAATAATCTGTTGGGGTTTGTTCCTTTTACAAATGGCACATTGTGTATGTTAGAATGAACAGTGGGAGCAGTGAGCAAGATGTGACTCAAGTAGTCTGTCAAATCCTATTTGATTTATAATAATGGGGTTGCATTGACATGAGACTAAAATACAGCAAAGCATATGTTCACTGTGAGTAACATAGACTCATTTATACATTATAGCAGCATTAAATAAACAGTCCTGATCATTTTCTAAAATAGTCCTACAATTAATGTGGATATAGTGCCATGGGACAAATGCTTCACAGGCAATGATCAAACAGAGAAAAAAAATTCAACCCTTTTTTCCCCCTCCTTGAATTTCTAGTCCTCAGACCGGTGGAATGAAGGGAGCTGAAATAACACACATTTTCTTGTTGTGGGCCTAGAGAAAGTCTAATCCTGATCTTTCTCAGGAACATAGAACAAGCACAACAGTGGCTTCATGACATAACTTGCTTGGTTTCAGTCCTCAAAGCATCTGGTCCCTTTGATTCTCCGTTGGACAGTTTGCAGGAACAGGCTCAGTAGGAATTCAAGAAAATGTCGACATAGTTTCAAGATGGCAGTGACAAATCCATCTCAGCTACAAAACAGTCGCTGCAGGAGCACAGAGGAATCCATGCATTTATCTTGAAGACTGGCAACCCTTACATATGAACGTTCTGATTAGGAACCGTGACATCCTATTTATCTTTTAATACTCCAGTTGTAAATGGACAACAAATGCTATTTACCAGAGGTTGAGAATGTAATTGTTTAAACATGGAAAGGGAATTTAAAGTTCTGCATTCAATTATGTTTGAGGTTGCCTTTAAGTTGGAGTTAAACCTGGAGATTTAACATATATGTGACTCCAATATTTTTCCTCTTTGGAAAATGGGAAGAATGTTAAAGGACATATCGAAGCTGGCTGTAAAAGCAAAAAGATTGTATAAAACATGGTAAACCTCTTGGTTGTTCAAATAATACTGCATTGTATGAGCAGTTATTTTGTGCTGTTTGAGTTTGCAACCACTATTTTATACCGCAGATCTTATGAACCAGAAGTTTCTGAAGTCTCATTTCTATTGGGACGAGGGACAATACGGGCTCTGTGTGCCGCCCGCCCCCGAGCTGTGCGGCGGGGCCTGCTGAGCTGCCAGCCCCTGCACAGTGGGTCTCCCTTCCCCTGGTGCTGCCTGTGACCCTCTTCCCAGGGCTGGTGCTGGGCTTGGCCTGGATGCCCAAGGTCAGTGAGTCACAGTGTCCAAGGAAGGTGTTCTTTCAGCAATATCGTCCCACTGGAGTGAGACACTGCCTGGCTGCTGACTGTGTCCCCACAGGCTTCCTCTCCAGGTGCATGACCTCTTGGATTGGCTCTCACCTGCCACATGGATGTCTCCAGCAAGGCAGTGTCCCCCTTGGGGAAATGGTGATGTGGTAAGTGGTTGCCCTGCTTACCCCTCAGGGAGCACAGGATGGTACCCAAGGGGTGGGGAGCAGGAGGTTGCTTCAGGGAGGATGCTCTTAGGAATGTCCTGTGCCCAGTTTGTTGGCATTCAGCCACTCTTCTGGGTACAAAGAGCCTAACCCTAACACAGTGGCCCCAACACAAATCAAGTTTGGATGCCCCATAACTATGAGGGACAGTCACATCTGCATTGTAGGAGGGATGCCAGGGCTGGACTGGAAGGGGCATTTCTTTTCCTCCTGCAAAAAGTATCCCATTTTAGACAAGCCTTTGAGATGTTGCAGGGTGAGTCTGACTGTGGCTGAAGGGTGATGTACTCCCCACCCTGCCTGGCTCCACAGAGCGAGTCCACAGACCTTAGACAAAACCCACTGCTGAAGTCCCCCATATCTCAGGGATATGCCCTTTGCAGAGGAACCCCACCAGCTCATTCCCACTGCCAATTAACCTCACCAAAACCTCACACTAGTTTTCCACTGGAGCTGGTTGGATTCAGCCCTGCACTGACCCAGAGCTGGGGCTGCACGTGGGGCATCTCCCTTTCAGCCGTGCCGCAGTATTAGGTCTGTTTAAATTGGTTTAAACCCTCTGCATCACCCCCGCTCGGAGCCTGACCCCAGCACTCGATAGGTGGTCCCTAAGAGGCTCCCAGGTTCTCAGGGCTGCTAAAAACGGTTAATAAATCCCCAGTAATAAAGTGTTCAGGTCATCCGAGAGAAACGCTGCGCTTGGGCTGCAAAGCCGCATTGTCCGCCTGGAGCAATTTACGCGCTTCGCCGGACAGGGGTTAAGGGCTCTGTCAGGCGCCGACTTCGCCGCCGTCGTCTTGTCCTGGGTATTTACCGGGGTTCAGCCCCAGCGTGTGGCCGGGCGGCCGCTGCTGCCACCGCTCTGCTGAGGGGTGTGAGGGAGATGCTGGAGGAGGGTGGCTGGGGAGCTGGATCCTGCCCGCGGTCCCACCTCTCGCCCCCCTTCCCTCCCAGCTTTTTCTTTCTGGGATTTTCTGAGAGCACAAAAGAAACTTTGCATCAATTACTGGGAGGAAAATGGCAGCGCCCCACGGCAGACTTCTGTCCTCCCTGCCCGGGTTTGGTTAACTTCCCATTGTCTGATAGGCTTCACTATTCAGGGCTGGTGCAAAGGCTTATTTTTTTCATCTGTCGGGTTTTTTTAACCACCCAGAGAACATTAAACCTTCCTGCCCTTATAGCAGAGTGTCCAGCTGTGCCATTGAGGAGAACGGAGCAGGTTGGTGCTCCTCCATCCAGCACCCAAATCCCATCATGCGTCTATTGATGCTGAACTGTCCCCATCCCCATCATCCCTCCGTGTGCTCCAGCTCTGGCACCGCTCTACACCGGGACCTGCTGCAAAACCCCATCCACCCTCCATGGCCTCAGACCCCTCACCACTTTCCCCCTCTACCTCAGAGGGCTGCAGGCGATGGGGGGACACACGATGGGATTCGTGCAGGGCGCTTGGAGATCCCACGGGGCCGGGGGCTATAGAAATGCAAAGCGTTATTATTTTCCCGAGGCTGAAGCAGAGGCCTGAGAAAGGTTGAGGGAGAGAGGCAGCGAGCGAGGAACAGCGGGGGATTTAGCTCCTGAAAAGGAGCCGGGGAAAAAAAGCGGGCGAAGAGCTTCATTGTGCGCTGGGCAGAGGGGGTCACGAGCAAGTTAAACTGGTTAATGTATTGAAGCAGCTTCCTCCAAGCTGCCGGGAGCAAGCAAAGCCCTGCAACAAAAGGCCGAGGGAGCATTCTTGCGGGGAAAGTGGGCTCTCTTTAAAAGGATTTGATTTCTTTTCTGTCAGTTGAATGGAATTTGGTGGTGACTCCTCCAGGTCTAAGAATCTGGGGCTTTGGCGGTGGTGGCACAGGGAGGGGACAGTCCCCGTGCCCCCCTTCCCGCTCCCACATTCCATCTCCAAGCCCGCTGCCCCCAGATTACAGCCCCTGGTGTTGCGGGGGGGAGAGGGGCTTGGGGAACACAAGCGGCCCCGTAGACACGCTGATCCTGAAAGAAAGCGAGGGGCACGGGGCCCTCCCCGCCTGGCCTGGTTTCTCATGCTCCCTATTCAGCCCAGGGGAGGGGAGGTGGAAGCAGGAAGCGGGGAGGGTGGTGGGATGGACACCTCTGATTTAATGCCTCTCTCGGGCCTTCACAGCCGAGGTGGATCTCAGGAGGGTTTCAGCAGTGTCAGGTGTGCAAGGGGAGCTTTCCGCTCCTTCCTTTGGGGAGTGATTTTTTAACTGTGGAGTGAAGGTAAAAACAGGAGGGAAAGGAAACTTGAACTAGTGAAACCAGCCGGATCTGACCACAGTGTCTAGGAGCCTGTGCATCCCTCTTCTGCCAACAGCAGCTCCTGGGGTGGACTTGGCTATACAGACCTGGCTGTTCCTCTCCAAAATCCCCTGACTGGTAGGCAGGAGCCCCCTTTCTTCATAAGGCCATGGAGGGGGGAACTGCTGCTGGCCAGGGATGCTGGGCTAGGCTGGATGCAGGCTGGCTCCTGTCCCTCATTCAATATTGACCCTGTCCAGCTGTCCTGGGCTGGGACCTTGCTGTCACACACTGCTTAGATTTTACTGTCTGTGTGGGTTTGGGGTGATAAAATACAATAATTAATTAAGTAGAGCTGAAGTGACTGGTGGCCCTAACACTACATGAGGTAATGCAGAGCCAGAGCCTTCAGCAGCAGTACGATAGGCAGACAGATAGAGGTGACTGGGGCAGCAGGCTCCCACCAGCTGTGCTCAGCTCACTGTGCCTCAGTTTCCCAAAAGGTGACACATGTCTGGCAGAGATCCTGTGGTCCTTGTCCCCTGGGGAACTGCCTGTTTGGGAGATTCTCTTACGGGCTGTCTATGGAGCCCCTACGTGTCTGGCTGTACAGGCTGGGCCAGAGAGCAGACAGCTGAGATCACTGTTTGCTGCAGTGATGGCCAGCCTGTTCCAAGCCCGTTCCAGCCAGAGGTGGGGTTGGAGGAGCTTGCAGCTCCTGGCCTTTAATTTCTGGCCTCTCATTCTTTCTGGCTGCCATTTTTTCACATTCCTGTCCTAAAGTGTCCCTCTCCCCACTGTCTTTCTGAAGATGATCCAGAAACTGACATCAGGGATGTGAGATTACACCAAGGAGGAGGCAGGAGTCAAATCTCATACTGGGCTGGACTGGGCTGTACAAAGGTCCATTGAACTCAGTGTCCCATCTCCAGCAACAGCAGAACTGGAGTATGAGGAACAGCAAATGAAGGGGGGCTGCTCCTGGACCCCAACCCAGCCAAACCCTGCTCTGTGTTTCCAGCTGCTGCTGTGTGTCCCGTGTGAAAGGAGCAGAGGCAAGAACCGAAGGAGGCGGCAAAGTGGGAGCAGGTGAAGTCTGGCCCCAAAACACTGCCCATCAGCTCAGCTCAGGGCAGAACCCAGCTGTGCCCAGCTGTACCAGCAGCCATGGGCAAGAGCAGTGCCTGGACCCTCCTTGCTGGTGACAATTCTGACACTGCATCAGGGAGCTGAGATGACACCAGGTGGCTGCTTGTCCCCAGGGCTCTCCTCCAGCTCAACACCTGCCTTAGTGACTCCCTAAATCTCCTGCTTTAAGGTCTATATTTGCTGTAGTGCCTGGTCTCCCACAGGAACAGGATGCCAGCCAGTCCTTTCCTGCCCACAGCTACCTACAGCTCCAGGGCTCCAAAACCTCCTGGGGAGAGGGAACTAGGGAGAGGACTGGGGATGTACTTTAACTCCCTGCCCAGACCTGAGCATCTCGGTTACTTGCAGCTTGCCCTGGAGCAGCAATAGCTCCTGCAGCCACCTGCACACACCCTCTGCATCCAACCCAGATCAGATATGTGTGTCACCCTGGCTGTGATACACTCCTGCCAGGGCTATTTCCAAATGCTGGCTGCCCCCAGGGAACTTGGCTTCTCTCTGGGCCCCCCCAGCTTTTCCGTTTCTTTCTTGTCTCTGCTGAAGTTGGTTTTTCAAAGGTAGATCAGTAAGACAATATTCACCCACCACTCACCCCAGTTTGCCTTGGTGGTCTCCAAAAGCCCCTTCCCCATCACACCCCTGGGAAATAATTCGCTCCTTTCCCATTCCCCCTGCAAAGGGGATTAAAAGCAACAGTTCATTTTTCATGTGATGTTAGTTTAAATAGGAATTTCACTGCTCTGGCTTTGCTTGGTTTCCGGGAGCTGAAGCCGAGAGAGGGTGGTATTAACGCTGAGCGAGGCAGGGAGGAGGAGGAGGAGGGAGGTGGGAGTTGAAAGGGGGAAAAGGAGGGGGGGGGACGACGTGCGGGGGTGAAGATGGGATTAAAACATCCCATTAGAATTTCTGTTTTTGGAAAGCTCACAAAAATGTTGACATGTAGCATGACTAACATAGTGCAAATGTCAGCCTGGCTCTGCGAATGGGGGCCCTCGCTCTGCTCCCAACACGCTGGCCCCCTTTTAAGGCAAAAATATACAATGAGCAGCACAATGGCCGAATTCCAGAGAGCAGCGCTAATTGTTCCTCGCTCACGTCGGGCTAATTGCTTCGCTGAAACCATTCGTGCCTGGCCTGGATCCCACGTGTTTTTACCGTTTAATTAGGAAAGAAATCTGGGGCCAGGAAACGGGATGAGATAAAGGCAAGCAGAGATGGAGGACAGGTTGGGTGCGCTAACCTGGAGAGGAGACGTGCTACATGTGCTTGAGCAGGCAGGGAACAGCCTCTGCACTGTGCCAGCCTCCAGCAGTATTGAAGCTGTGCAGGCACCCAGGAGATGAGCCGGAGACTGGGATGGCTCATGAGCCTGGAGAGACCAAATGTGAGATGGAGAAATGCCACCAATGGCAAACATTTGCAAGACACACAATGATCCAGCTGCTCCGTGACTGCTCCAAGGCTCACGAAGACAACAAGGCATTGCTCTTCTCCCTGTGCTGTAGTTAGGTCTGTCCATTTGCAGACCATGTGCAAAGCTTGATCAGAACCCGGAGAGGAGAACAATAGATGGGCAGGAAATGCCATTTGATGGCTGCTTATTGTCTTCCACCTTCTGGGGAAACTGGAAGTTTAACTACAGTCTTCCTCTTTCAGGTATTCCTGTATGGCTTCATCCTCAGAGGATGCGCCTGGACCACAGAATCCTCTGGCTCTGGGCTCCATTGTGCTGAGGAATGTGCATGTGGTTTTCCCCTTGAATAGCTCCACAGAGACTGCAGCGACCCAGAAACACTGCAGGGCCCTAACACATCCCCTGAGGGGAGAAGGGTTCCCTTATGGGTGCCACCATCTCCTCCAAGGGATGAAACAGCACCTCTGCTGCCTCTCACCCCACTGCTCTGCTGCAGGTGATGCCACCCCCCGTGCTGTAATCAGGGGTGGGTGCACAGGGTTTAACATTAGCACTTCCTTCTCTTTCTCCTCATCCATCTTACAGAGTGCTGCTTGCTTCACAGCATCTCTGGGAAGCTTTCATCCAGGCTGTGCAGAGAAAGCCACTTAATATGTATGATCTGACACCAAAGTGCAGCATATTCTAGGGTGGACCCTGATCTGTAACTCCTGGAGGCATTTTATCACCCTGTGAATGCCAACAGCTGGGGATTCCTCTGTTGCCCACCTACAAATCTGCCTCTGATGAGAGCGACCAGCAAGAATCCACCAGCTCTATGGGTGCAAGGGGGGTCTGATTCACTGGTTTCACAGAAGCCAAGTACCATGAGCAGACATGGAAACAGCTGAAAATAGGGAACTCAAACCAGAAACACTCCTCAGAAAATCTGCAATTCTCTGTCCCAACGTAACAAGGGTGATCTCTTTGTGTTTCCATGAAAGCCCATAAGAGCACACCCACAGCCTGAGGACAAGGATGTTAACAAACACTGGAATTTACAACAGCGATTTATTCAGAAGAAAGGCTCCAGGTGAAAAGTACTTATACTTTAAAAAAAAATAAAAAAAAAAGAGAGAGAGAGAGAAACAATCCTTCATAGATGCAAACGAAATACTTGTAAGTCAATATTTGCTCTTGCAATACTGGCACTGGCAGAAACCGTTCTCCAAAATGAATAGTTTTCAGCCCAGCTGCTCCGGGATTGTGTTGCTCTAAAGCATTCAGATTCACATCTTACACTTCATTAGAAATGTGTTTTTTAAAAGCCTTTGGGGAGCTAAGAATCTTTTATGACAAGTCCATCTAGCCATTGAAATCCACCAGCGCCATGGGGTGGCCTCGTGGTAGCTAACCAAGAACAGATGATCCCTTTGGGAACACAGTATTTAACCTCCCCCAAAAAATAGGCAAGTCAGAACAAACCCATGTGGTGATAAGACAGTTGAGAACATTTCTTCCCAGATCATAGGTCTTCCCAGGTCATAGACAAATGCCCAGACAATACTTAGTCCAGGACTAACCCCACCCCGTGCATGTTTCCAGCTCCCTCCATGTCCTGGAAGCTCACACCAAGATGCCCAGTGCTGGTCACTCATTTGGGGGTTTTGAGCAGTCCCATTGAAGTTATTGTCACATCTGTATGAGCAAGGAGCCTGGGATGCTCAGGTGACATTCAGAGCTGCTGGCCAGGCACAGCCCACGTGTACTGCAAGCCAATGTCCCTGTCCCCTCTGCCTATCCACACACAGAGCCCAATGGGGAAGTCCCCAGCCAAGGGATACAGAAAGATGTTTCTAATGCCCAGAGAGACCAAGAGCCTTTCTTCAGACCTGCCTTTATTTACACAAAAGAGGAAACAGGGACAAAATACTGGGAATTAATTTTCCTATGTGGGAGGGGAGAAAATAACCCAGCCTAATCACTGCACTGGGTGCTCTGGGAGCAGCTGTCCCAGTTTGTGAGGTAGCTTGGGATTCATGGACAGCTTGTGCCACTTGTTATCCTGATGTAAAGAGACGAGCCAAAAAGCAAGTGTACTGTAGACTGGGAAACCAAGATGCAGTGCAGAACTGGGCAGTCCTGCATACCACCAGGGAAAAACCTAGGTAAGTGATCATCATCAAAACCTGGTAGCAAAAAATGAGGAAACTCCTTATTCCTGTTCCCCATGGCTCCAAAAGGTTCACGTCAGGAAGGGTGGAGACAACATGTTCTGTACTCTTGGAAGGGACTGAGTGTCCTCGACAAAGCAGTTGCTCCCCTTGTTGCTGCAGAATGATCTCTGTCCTTTGCCCCATTCCCTGATCTTGAAGGACCACATCTCATAGAGTCACAGAGTCATAGAAAGGTTAAGGTTGGAAGGGACCTTAAAGATCATCTAGATCCAACCCCTCTTCGTGGCAGGGACACCTCCCACCAGATCAGGTTGCTTAGAGCCCCATCCAAGCTGGTCATCTAAGGATGACAAGAGCATTTCTTCTGGATTAGTTTTGAACGTTGCCCAATGAGAGTCTTAATTACAATCTCCATGTAGGAATATCATCCTGGGTGTGCATTGTCCACTCGAGTGGAGAAAGAAATTTATTCAAGAATAGTCACCCTGGTTTTCACACTCAGAATAAGGTGACTTTTATTCTGGAATAAGCTGGTTGCTGGCTGCTCATCTGGAACAGGCTCAGGGAGCGTGCCAAGCCCACAGAGAGGATGCAGCCACCTGCCCCGTAGGAAGTGGGACTGTGGCCAGGCGGCGTGGTTTGCACACACCGCTGGACAGGCACCCAATGGCAGCAGCCTCCTCCACTGCTAAGCTGGGCTGGATTCAAACTGGCAGCTGAGAGGGAAGAGGAAACCATATTATATTGTTATCTCTCACCTTGCTTCCCTTTCGTAACAACCCCATCCCTTTGCAAAACAGAAAAACACAGTAGTGCCTTGCAGGGGCTGCCAGAGCCCACGCGCTGAGCCAGGAGCTGCCCCCACCCAGGGCTGTGTACAGACAAGCTGTCATTTCCCCTAAGCTCAAACTGGGTCAAATGCAAAAGGAGAAAGCTCAGGGAACAGCAAGACTTTGTTTCCCGGCTTGACCCCAGCCTCTTCAGGGTGGGATGCTATTGCTGGCAGGTTTTTGCCAGGAGGCAGGACCATGGTCCTGCTGGGGAACCACCTCCAGTTCTGAGACCCTGCAGTGCCACCTCATCACTTTTACTGGCAGCATCCCTTACAAATGCACAAGCAATCCAGGGATACATAGCAGAGATCTGTGGAGCAAGAGAGACTGAGCTCTCAAGATGGTTGCCACTGTGATTTCCCTTTGTGCTGGGCAATTGTCCCATTTCTTCTCAGTTTCAGGTCCTGATGTCTCTGTCCCAGGCTCTAACAGAGGGCCAGGCCTCAGCTCTGCCCACCCTGAGCCACTGCTGTGGTTCCTGTACAGGCTCTCAGGGGCCACAGAGGCCATTTCTCTTTTTTTCACGTTAAGAAAATTCATGAGCTGGTTTCACATTTGTTTTCCTTTCAAACTTGAGGCTTTGCAGATATTAAAATATAATCCAGGAAGAATTTGCTTTGTGAGGGAAGCGTATGGGATCACGAAGGGGAGAGGGGTCAGTGGGGGAGCACAGGGAGCTGGGGGTGGCAAAGGGATTTTAATTTCCCCTCTGTATCCCATTGGAATCAAAGTCTTTACCTCCCTGCAAATAACAGTGGCCAGTATGGGACAACTCAGAGGTTTTGGGAGACTCCAGGCTCCCCTGAGCTGGAAATTTC
>NW_009952597.1:37732-52667 GCF_000747805.2 Chaetura pelagica | reverse complement strand
AATTTTAGACATTGCCCATGGTGAGGGCAAAAGAAATGTTCTTTGCAGGTGGTAAGAGCTGGAGAAGGTGGCTGGGACTGTGGAGAAATGAGTGGAAAGGACTAGAAGAAAACATCTCTCCTGGTACAGAATTGTTGCTATGCAGTTACAAAAACAAACAAACAAAAAAAGAGAGCAAACAAAAATAATTTGTGTTATAGGTAAACAGAGGAACTGGCCAGGCAGGACAGGAAGGCAGAGCTCCGTCAGAGCCCCACGCCGTGTGGGGAGATAAACAAGAATCCTAGAAATGTGGAGAGAGGCTTAAGGTGATTGCTCAACGCGTGAGGAAATGCGGGGCAAAAGCCAGATATCAGGGAAAGGAAGCTGGAAAAGGGCAGGCTGATACGAGCAGTGAGGTCAGCACTGCAAAAATAGTGCGGGAAGGCTTCCTGCAGGCAGCCAGCCTGCAGAGCACAAGTGGTCCTGCTGCTCCTCCTGCCTTAGATGCACAGGTGGCAAGGGCTTACTAGCCCCATATTGGGTTAAAATCACTCATAGGCAGAGAATTCATCCCTGGAAAGCTCCTAACATGCAAATCCCACTTCACAGCACCTGAAGCTGACCTTTAATTCTAAGGGAGCACTTTGAGGTTGATGCAGCTCCGTTGGCAAAGTCCCTATTGAGTTGCCATTGAGCTGAGACAGTCGCCCAAAAAGCAGGAGGAATGTGAGGCTGCATCCACTCAAAACAGTCGTTTTTCTTGAACGAGTATCAAAACTGGCCTCTCCTTGTTGTCAGAGCAAGCATGAGACAGACAGGCTGCCCTCCCAGCTTGGGTTTGGTCCCCAGCCCTGCAGCATGGTGAGCTCATCTCATCTGGACAGCACGGCACACTGCTGGGACAGCAGCCAGCTGACCTGTGTCCCCCAGGCACTGGCAGCATGGTTTGTTTGGGTTCCTCATATGCCAGGGGTCTTGAGGCTTATTTTGAGATCATCTCAGTTTGGCAGGTTTTGTTGGGTTCTGCTTTTCTGATCTGGTCACAAGCAGTTGAATGTTCATACCAATCTTGCTCTAAGACAAACAGCATCCATAAATCTCTGGATGAAGGCAAGAGAGTCTTGTCTTTCACTGTTCCATGTTGTCCCCTCAGTCCTTTGAACCCCTGGTGCCTTCACAAGCATGGAAGTCTTAATCAATGTCCTATCAAAAGGAGCAGAATAAATCTCATTTTCTTGTGAGACAAGGTCATACTCCCTGTGTGGCCATCTAGCAACAGATGGGGGTGCTCCTTGGGTTGTCTTCTCTTTGCAGGAAGTGTTCCATCAACTCTTGCAACCCCTGAACATTTCTGTATCTCAAAAATACAGATTCAGCAGTTGGCTCTGCTGTGGCTTGCTCAGAGGGGCACTGCTCAGAGCAAAGGACTTCCCATGGTAGTCCACTCTACCAACCCATTCTGCTCCAAGGAGACAATAAAGCATTCCTCCTGCCTTGCCTCCAGGATGTCACTGGAAGATCTCACTAGGATCTTATGTGGTATTGAGTAACTTGTCCAATTTCTTTGAAATATTGCTGGGTTTTTTTCCAGTTATCTATAGAAAGAGGCATCTCTTCCAGGAGGACACCTTGCCTTATAATCCCTTGTGCTCAGTCAGCTATGTTTGACCTGCTGCTGGGGACAGTGGCAAGGGTGGCGGTGCAGACACAAACACATGGTTTTAGACATTTTCCCTTCCACCCTCAGGCAGAGAAGAGGACGGGAATGTTGAGAAGCTGTTTGAAGAGGATGCACAGCTGATAGCAGCCACATTCGTGACAGTGTTTATTTGCATTTCCAGCAAGTCTTTGATGAATCCCAGCTCATGCCTGCACTGCCTAAGCTCCTGGGACCATGGGAATGGCAGGAGGACAATCTCCCCATCTGGGAGAGGACATAGGAGATCCAATGACCAGCCCACAGGCCCAGCAGCACATTCAGCTGGACATACAACCCCTTCAAGGGACAAAGCAGCTTGTTGAGAGAGGAATAACCCATGTGTGGCCTACAGGAAGGAGGGGGCTGAAGAGAACTTGACTTCACCAGCATTGGGAAGGAAGATAAGGATGGAAAATCAGATTGTTTCCAGCTCATGACTGGGCAGTCCCTGGGGAAGAGGCTATTGGATCCATGTGTGGTGTGAAGGAGCTGGAAACTGGGGGAATTTGGGAGAGCCTCCAGGAGGTCCTGTGAAGTTTCTTTGTCTCCAGGAAGGTGATGTTCTTTTCCACTGTGGCAGTGGCCCGAGGAGGGTCTGAGTGTGGCAAAGTGAAGCCAAGTCCATGAACACCCACTACTCTGCAACCTCTGCTGGATCTCACCAGAAGGGTGGACCCTCAGCTTTCTCAAAGCCTGCAAAGGATTTTATGGGGACCATCAAAACACCTCACCCCATATGAAATATCATAGCAGGTAGCTGGAGAAACACAGAGAAATGACAGTGTGTTTCCCCTTCTCCTTGCAGGGCTCACAAGGCCACCAGCAGTGAGGAACTGCTGGGCAGAGGTGTCTGCTCATCCTCTCAGAGAGCAGGGACCCTTTTCTGCCTGTCACCCTATAGCCATGACCCAGTTTCACCATGGCATTTCTCAGCCCTGGGTTTTTTCCTTTTTGTGTCCTCTCTCGCCAGTCTCCCCCTTCCCTTTGGCACTGGCATTTGATACTTGCTTTCAGGCTGGGAGGGACAGTGGAGGCTTTTCCTTGTGTTGCCCCCACATTGTTCCCTGCTGGTATTTGGGAACAAGTGTGACATTCAGGGGAGGCAGAGCAGACAAAGCCTGCCTGGAGGTAATCACACTGCGGGCGGGAGTATCGGGTATCTGTGGACACAGGGCATCCAAGAGCTTTTGACTGTGTCTTTTTTAGGAAGAGCTTTCTCAGCCTCGGTATCTCTCAGATTAGGTTTTGTCCCCAGAGGAGCCCGTTGTGCCTCCATTGTGGGGCAGCTGTGGGAACCTGCAGTGCAGCTCAGCACCGGAGCGGGGGGACAATGCCGAAAGGCACCGATGTTCCCGACCTATCCCATGGGCAGCTCTTCCTGCAGCCCAGAGGGACCCATCTCTTAACGAGATGCTTGTCTCGACAGCTGCTTCCCGGAGCTTTCTCTTCTGTATTCTGTGTCCTCAAAAGAGCAGGTATGCATGGAAGCCCTGTGCCCTTGGCAGGTGTCCCTGAGCCTGTGGATGGAGATGGAGAGGGTGAGATAGACACACACGCTTGCACAGCCAGGGAATGGACAGTGGCTGGTACTCGACACCCAAATCTGGATTTGTGCCTTGAATGTGCAAGGAAGAGGCAACACAAGGAAGCCATCTTGTCATCCCTGGCTCTGCCAGGGTGCTGGAGGAGCAGCAACAACCTCAAAAACTCAGTGATGAGTGGAAAAATGCAGAGGAAAGCAGAGGGCTGTCCACCTTTCCTCCCACGCACCCTTTGGCATGGCCAAGCAGAGCTGGCCCTGGGCACAGAGCACCCACAGCCTCTCAGAAAAAGTGGGACGCCTGCCTGTCTCCATCTGTCTTTTGCACTGTGGGATGTACAGACTGAGATGCTAAATGCTTTTCAGACACATAGGAAGGGATTTCAGTCCTTAGTCTCTGCTGCAATGCAAACTGATGCTGCTGGGTGTCCTGAGGATGTTCTGCCCCATCCAGCAACGACAGAGGCTGGCTGCTGCATGACCCTGCCTGTCCTGGGATGGGATGACACCTAGAGCACTGATAAGTTCAAGAAGACTGCAGTGTCCTTCTTCTCAAATAAATCAGCACCCTCTCCTCCCCTGTCCCATTAAAAAGCCTGATTTAGTACAGCCTTGAACTGTGTTTGTTCCATGTAAAGCTACTCCTGGCTCTTCTCTGCTGAGGAGCTGCGTAACACTGGTGAAGCCTCCCTGATATAAGGCAGCCATTGACTGATCTCTTATCTCCAGCCTTCTCGTGCTGACTGATGGATTCCTCCCTCTTCTCTCAGCTGAGCCTCTGCTCTGGATTCATACAGACTTTTCATCACTTTTAAAATCCTGGCCCAATAAAACATTAAAGCACTTGAACATGAATGGGACTGTTTACTTGCTTAAACATAAACATGGATGTAGTTGGATCAAGACCTTTCTCTTCCTGCCCAGTCCTTCCTCCTCCAGTGTCCTGGCTGCTCTTCTCAGCATCGGCTGTGGTTTCTCTCTGCTGCAGCGCGATGTCACGGAGAACCAGCAGTTTCCCATTTGTGACACACTGGTTTTGCCTAAGGTGACAAATGACCTTCTCCCTTAGTGATAAGCTGATTTACTCATCCTAGGCTGCGTCTGCTGGTTAGTCACAGTTTGCCCTCAAAGCTGAGGCTTTTGGTTCTGCTCAGCATCTGCACTACAGCTGTTGGCCATTGGCTTTTCCCTGCTGCCTTTAGCACCCAGCCACTCACTGCCTATTGCTCTGCAGCTCGTTGGGTTTCCTTTTAATATTCTCAGTTCTCTAAACCAAGCTGGCTCCTTGCTTCATCTTCTGGGAAGAGCAATCTTCTGCCAGGCTGTGGGGCAGCCCTGAGTGGCTCAGTGTGATTGAGCACGTTGAGTTTGGTGGGCAGCCATTCTGAAGATGATGGGACAGGCAGGTGGGAGATGCTGCATGGCTGCCATCCAGGAGGGCTGGCTAGGGAGGGGACATAACCTGCTGCCGTGTCTCTAGATGTAGAGGGATGCTCTTGGATGGGTAGAAATCTCTGTGCAGCAGCTGTGGAGTGTGGTGGTGAGGCTGTACAAGGCTGGTGTCTCCTCAAGGGGTGCAGGGCTGGCTGCCCACAGCTGCCGAGCTGCTGCGGCATGTGCGAGCGTGCAGCCCGCTGGCCGCAGCCCGGCCGAGGTGTTTGGGAGCAGGCCCAGGCTTCTGCAAGTCAGGCTGGCTGCCAGGAACATGCATCCTCTGTGCAAGGAAAAGATGTCTTAGCAGGGATACAAAGCACACGATGGGCAGGTCCCTGGATGAAGCCACTTCCCTCCAGCACATCTGGAAAATTGCTCCCACTCTCTAGTAAACAGACTTCCAGAGGAAGATCTGTGCTAGTGTTGTCCTCCCTTTGGGACACAGTGGAGCCAAGGTAGGAAAATCCAGAGGGATGGGAGGATATAGGCTCTCCTAGAATAACTTACAGCTGTCCTGGAAGCTCAGAGACCTGGAGGGCTGAGGAGTGTGTTGGCAAAGTCACAGATTTCATCAATTTTCTTTATTCTTGGCAGAGTGCCTGGAGAAGACACACGGTTTCCGCAGGACAGCAGGGATGATGGAGGTCCATCTGGATTCCCAGTTGAGTTCAGCCTTTTCTTCCACTTCCACAGACCCAGAGGAACTGCAATACAGGTGGGTCTCCGGGCCCTGCTGAGGAGAAAGCCTAGAGGAGCCAGCACAGCTGGTACTCCTCCTCCACCTGATCAGGGGAGGTCTCAGGAGCTCTCAGTGATGTGGTATCTTTAAAAATAACTGCATAACATCTGGCATCACTGAGAATGAGTTATTGTTTAAGAGGATGGTGAGAAGAGAAAAGAAACAGTGTCATGGCATGAGGTCCTCCAGGTAAGAGGGAGACTCCAAGGGAAGGACCTCAGATCCCAGGAGCTGAAATTTGCAAGGGTCTATTTCAGGTCTTCTGCTCCAGTGCAGGGAGAAGCAGTGAGAAAGTGCTGTAGTGCTTGGAAAGCAAAGGGAGGGTTTGCTTAAACCTCTAGTAACAATAATTATGTCACAGCTGTTGAGAAGACGGCCCAGAGCTATTTTGTAAGAGATTGTAACCCCAGATATGGGTAGATTAGGAAGCTCAACTCCCTCTTCAGAGGGGGATAAGCAAGGAGGTTGTTCTCCAGTGAAGATGGACATGAAGCCCCGTCTTCCCTCCAGGGACCACAGGTAGGTGTCACACATGAGAGAAAACAAACCCAAGGCATGATTAATGGTACACTGTATGTGATGCTGAGGTCCCTCTCCAGGGCTGTGCTCCCAGCAGCCCCAGGCATGGAAACCCTGTGCATACAGAAAGGAGAGTTCTATTAGGAAACCAACAACCTGCCAAGGTCAGCTCTGGTTACAGCCTTAAACCATCATGTCATAAATCTTTTTTGCGGCATCCTTGTCAAGGCTGTTCTCCACCAAACACCTTGCTCAGCAGTATGGGAATTGTGACAGCTGGCTTTGGGGGTGTATCTCTCTGCTATGGGAAGGACAGCCCCAAAGTAGCCCTCAGAGCATACTTAGGCCTTGGGAGCCCGGCACTGGGGAGGTGACAGAAGATGTGACTTTTCCAGCCTCCCCAAGGCCTCTCCCAGCAGGAGTTCCCAGCCTTTCCCAGCTGAGCCTCCTCGAGCAGCGTGACAATGCAGACAGTGCTGGACATGCAGCTCTGAACATGCCAACCCTCCTTCCAGAGAGGACATGCCCAAGCAGGCTGGCCAAAGGCACAGCAGTCTCTCCTCCCTGCACTGATGCCCACACACTCAATGGCAGAAGAGCCAGGAGGTCCCAGTGCCACTCTGTGGCTGGGACACTGGTCCCCTGAGAGGAAAGAGAGCTGGTGGGGGACCCCACTAAAGATGTGGGTTCTGGGTTGAGGGGTTAGCACAGAACTCTGAAGCCTTTTTATATTAAAGAAACACATACAAGAGAGTGTTCAGACTGAGTGTTTCAGAGCTCTCCCAGGCACCTCTTTGCTGCCCCTCTCCCTCCCCTCGTGTGGCTCAGCCAGGTCTCCTGTGAAATCTCCAAGTGACAAAAGGCTCTTTGGGGCTCAGCACCAGCCACAGCCCATCGCCTGCCTGGCCACATGGATGGAGGACAGGACCATCTGCTCTAGGGCAAATGAACCCCATGGCCAGATGCTCTCCTTTGCTAAGGAGGCTGTAAAAGCCTTGGACCCAGTTCATGGGAACCGCTTCGCTCTCCCCCGCCTCCTCCTCCCACACACATTAACCTCTTTACTGCCGCTGATGTCTTTATAGCAACATCTGAGAGAAGAGAAGGAGGTGGGTGAGAAGGCACGGGGGTGGAAGGGCAGGATGCTACAGAGGTGTGCTGGGAGCTTGCCTGACACGGGGGTGTGAAGTTTGCCATCCTTCCTCCCTGCTCTGGGAAGTGGGGAATTAGAGCCTCTTCCCGGCAGGGAGGCTGCAGGCAGCACGGGAGCGGGTGCAGAGGCACCACGGGGGTGGGAGGAAGAGGTGGCAGGATTGGCACTCGCTTTGGAAGTGCCTCCACGGGGGGTTGCTTTCCATCACCGAAGATTCCCACGAGCTGGCCAAGAACCATCCCCCAAAGCCTGCCCTAAGGTTTCCATGAACCATCCTGATGGCCCCAGTGAAGGCTCCCGGTGTTTGCCCTGGGTCCTTCAGCTCTGTGTGAAACGACAGGAGGGAATGTCGCTGCCCACAGGTCTCTGCAGCTGCACTCCCCAGAGCAGCCTGTCCCTGCAACAGTTACCCCACAGTTGGCAGCTGGAAAGTGGAGACCCACAGCACAGCATGGGGGGCTGAGCACCACAGTTCAAGTCCCCTGTTTGCCCTGCCAGACACAGCTGATGTCCTGCCTGCATGGTGTTGCTCACAGTAACATACATGTGCACCAGCACATAGCATACATCTGCACCCAACAGCACAGTTTTAGGGAGGAGAGGGACCCTCCAGTCCTGCCTGGTAGCCCCTGTCATGCTACTAATTGGGAAGAAGCCACATCACCTCTATATTGCCCCTATTCCTTCCAGTGATGGAAAGGGTGATGTCACTCCCACCATGGCATGGCAGGTGAGCAGCTGCTGATCCAGGCTGGCTCCAAACCTCCTTTCAACCTACTAACAGACACAGGGTGATGCAGCTTCTACTACGGTCCTGCATCTGCCTCACCCCTCCCTCCCCCACATGTTTTCTGTCCCTCCACATTAATTTCCAGTCACCCAGGCCACCAAGGGTTAACACCACCGGCTTGGTGGGCTGTCTGGGGTGGGGGGAAGACAACAACTGGGGACATCACAGGTGGGATGCGAGCTTGCAAGGCACGGTGGCCTGCTGGAAAAGACCTTGACTATTGAACCCTGAAAAATCTCCTCCTTTCTACCAGAGCCTTCCTTGCCCTGGTTCCCACAGGGCTCCTCAGCCGCTCCGCACCTCCGGGAAGGTCACACGCCGCTGCTGTATCTCGTCCAGAGCGGTGGGAATCCGATTAACAGCCCACCCCCCAGCTCTGGGATTGGGCAACGATGGGCAAGAGAAGGGCCCCTGCGCCTGGAGAAGAGCTTTCCCACACTCTGTTCCCCCTTCGCCGGCGACGGCGGAGGAAATCGTCCATATCTAAATGTGTCCTGATAGCTGCGCTAATCTAGAGCTGAATGTGCAGCGCGGGGTGGGCTCGCCGGCAGCTTTGGCTCAACACATGGCCCATGTTCAGCTCACACAAAGGGCCGTATTCTTCCTCGCCCTGCCCGGGCATGGCATGTTCAAGTGGAAAAACAGAGCCGTGCCGGGGGTGAGGGAAGAGGGGAAACCGTTGGGATGCAGCAGCTGGTTCCCCTTGGGGACGCAGGGGGATTTCTGACCCAGCGGAGGGTTTGCTCGTCGCCCTGCTCCTTGTCCCCACCAGGCAGAGAGGACTGCATGATGCTGCCTTTGCAGCTTGGAATATTGGGCAGAGAGAAAGGGAAAATGGGGTTTTCTAAAGAGCAGAGGGGTATTTTGGGGTTGCTGTATGGCAGCCTCCATCCCTGGTGTGCAGGGGTGCTCCATGGGATGGGGTTTCTCTGCTCACTCTCCGCACCAAAGAAATACCAAAGGGAAAATAGTTGGCAAGATGTCAAAAAAAAAGTCAGTTCAGCTTAACCTGGAACATCCCTCTAACCAAACTCACCCAACTTTCTTCCTTTTTTGGGGGTACTTTTTCCACCTTTTTAACCCTTCTCCTTTCAGCTCACAACAATGTTCAAATAGGAAAAGCTGTTTTGAAATAAAGAAGGGGGGGGAAAAAAGAAGGTTTGTTTTAAAAAAAATAAATATGTTGAAACAAGATGTTTCGACATCTTCCAAATAATCTCCCTCTCTTGTTTTGGCTGAAGCCCTGCATTTGCATTTGACCTGGATTTGCACATTGTTGGTTCCCCACAAAAGGGCACATTTTTTGCTGAACTCAATCCCATTCACCAAAAAGCCGCCTGGCTCTTGGGCCAAGCTTCTGTAAGCAGAAATTTTCAAAATGATGGACTAAGTGGTTGGTGTGGATAAAGGTGAAGATCCTCTTCTCCAAAGGACCTTAAAATGTGCCTCTCTGCCCCACAAAGTTCCACTTTCCTGTTTCCCCTTTTTCTTCACTGCCTCTTCTCTTTTTGCCTCTGTGATTATACCAACCTATCACCTAAACCTCTTTCTTTCACAACTCCCCCCCCCCCCTTTTTTTTTTTTTTTTTTTGTCTAGTGATTACATGGTGCTTGGATGCAAATTCTTAGAGCCTTAGAGAGCCCAGAAAACCATAAAGCCCAACTCCAGGATGAGGTAATCTCCCCTTGGGAACTATTCTTGGCCACTGGAGAAACTTTTTAGCCTTGGATAAGGCAAAATTTCCCCCTGAGAAAGAGATGCCCCAACCCTGCCTGTTTCTTGGGGATGCTTTGGGGCAGGGCTCAAGGGAGCAGCAAAGCAGACACTTGCACACTGGGGATGCTGGGGCAGTGAGCAGCCCTTGCCTAATCACCCTTCAGCTCACATTAGCAGCAAAGTCCCCACCCTTGCTTGGAGCCCTGTTGTGTGGTTTCCCATCACCTCCCCACCCCAACACCAAAGGGAAGATATTCGCCCCCCCCCCCTTTTTTTTTTTTTTTTGTCATTTAGTGATTACATGGTGCTTGGATGCAAATTCTTAGAGCCTTAGAGAGCCCAGAAAACCATAAAGCCCAACTCCAGGATGAGGTAATCTCCCCTTGGGAACTATTCTTGGCCACTGGAGAAACTTTTTAGCCTTGGATAAGGCAAAATTTCCCCCTGAGAAAGAGATGCCCCAACCCTGCCTGTTTCTTGGGGATGCTTTGGGGCAGGGCTCAAGGGAGCAGCAAAGCAGACACTTGCACACTGGGGATGCTGGGGCAGTGAGCAGCCCTTGCCTAATCACCCTTCAGCTCACATTAGCAGCAAAGTCCCCACCCTTGCTTGGAGCCCTGTTGTGTGGTTTCCCATCACCTCCCCACCCCAACACCAAAGGGAAGATATTCGTCCTCCTTGACAAACCTTTGCACAAGGTCTGGTGGGCACCAATGAGCTGGGAAAGCAGCGACCTTCCCCATTTCCACTGGGAAGGGTGGCGAGCGAGGGGAGGCAGCCCTTCCACGTCTGGCAGATCCTCCACCATCCTCCTTCTGGGCCCTGTCGAAATCTGCCTGTTTTAACTTGTCTGTATGTCTCACTGGGGAGATGGACTGGAAAACACAAGGCAGATCCAAGCAGCTTTCTCCACGGGGAAAGCTTTCAGCACATAATAGTCTGGGGCTTGTTTGATGCCTGATGTAAGATGTAGCTGAATAAAACCACGTAGAAGGAGCTTGAATAGTAAAGGGCATCTTGAGAAACAAGCAGCCTTTTCTTTGCTCTCCCACTGCAGAAGCTGCCCCGGAGCTGCGGTGTGTGTGGGGAGAAGGGCTGGTTCCCTTTTAATCTCAGGATGAAGGCTGCCACTAGAAATGAAAGTAAATATCTAATTCCTCCTATTGCTGCCTGGTTGCTGTGGAGACCACAGTATAATTAACCACAATGCTGATGCCCTGCATGCCACAAAGCTGCCAGGGAAAATATTACGGATATCTCTATATGTGTCAGTCCTACGTTTACTTCTCAGTTTTACTCACTTCCAGAACTTGCCAAAAGTACTTGATGGGCACGTGGTGCAACCCAGCGTCATTGTCGTACAAGCCACGCTCACACTTCCCACAAGGAACAGACAGGGAGGGCAGAAGCTTCTGAAACTAGATTCCTTGTTATGTGGTGCAGGCTGAATGGAAAAACATACACATGTAGGGAATTTCCAGAGAAGAAAGGGGAGAGATCAACCCTATTTAGTCTTCTCAGGACTTCACTTGGAAAACCCACAGAGATACAGCTTATGTGATCCCAGTTACTTCTGTCTTGTGGACTGTGGCTTGGCAGGAGGCACTGGAAGGGGTGCAAAAGGCGGCTGCACATCTCACCTGGGCAAGGTTAGCTCCTGAGAAAGCCTCCAGCCAGGCCTTGAGGCAACCTTAGCAAGGAGCTGGGCTTGGAAGGGGCTTTATCTTCCTACCAGAGACTTCTGGAGTATTTCCATTACATCCAGTCTCCAGTTGAGCTTCTCTGCTCTGCACCAAGCCCCTATTCCCCCACAGTCCCTCCCAGCTGGGGAGCAGCAGGCCAAATCCATCAGAAAAGCCACCTGTAGAGCAGGAGGTTTGCAGACCCCTCACTGCACACCCCAGAATTCTCCAAATCCTCATTTCCAGGGGAGCTGCATCCCCCAGGAGCTGCAGGGGGACCGGGGAGAGACCTGCGGTGGGGAGCTGGCACAGGCACAGGAAATCCAGCTGTTAAGAAGACTCCAGCTCGCTTACCCATCCCTGCCTCCCGGCACCTTTTTCTGGTGTGCGTTTGTGTTTCAGACAGCGCTGATCCTGCCGCCAGCCCTTACCTGCCAGCCCTTACCTGCCAGCCCTTACCGCCGCCCCCTCCCCGCCGACCCCTCCCCCCCCAGCCACTGTCAGACACCGCAGTCAAGGGCCGCCCGGGGGCACGAACCGCCCGCCGTGGGGGCCGCACCCAAATCCACCTCCTGATGTCACGTCTTGCAGCTGCTCCCCTCGCTGCCAACAGCCCCCGCGGCCCCGCCGGAGACCGGGGCTCCGAAGTAGGAGCTTTGGCACTTCCCCAGCTGTTTGCTCAGCCCCGGCCTTGAAAGCGCAACTCAACAAACGCCGGCAAAAGCCTTTTCTCCTGCTCCCGGGAGAGAAGTTCAAGGGTAAAGGCTTGACTTGGTCAATCGAGAGAAGGAGGGATGAGTGATAAAAAAGACCCATCCCGGTGCCTTCACAGCCACTGTCACCAAGTGTGCCAGGGACAAGTGGAAAGCTCTTCTCAGAGGGACTGCAGAAGAGGATGAGCAGTCTGGCTGTGCCAGACTTTCAGATCCTCCTGACCTAGTCCAGAGGGACTCACCTCTCCAGGTCATCAGGGCAATTTATTTTTTCAGTTGGAAAATTACACCCTCATTCCCATTCCTGAGCTCCCCAGGGTTCTGGAGGAGTCCTTCACTCTGTTTTTACAGTTTCCATTGCTTTCCCTCTCCCTCTGTTTGCCTTTTTGTCTTCTCCACAACATGAAGCTTAACTAAACCCCAGAGAGGGAAGAGGGAGGAACAAGATGCTAACACTGGCTCAAAGTTTCTGTTAGATCTCCAGGGATGCAGGAATGGCTTTAAGCTCCCTGCAGGATGCAGGCAGAGGGAGAGGTGGGGATTGCCCTTTGGGCCAGCCAGAGCTGGATGAGTAATTCACAAAGCTGTTCTTCACCTTTTCCATGGGACTTTCCGGTTGCTTCATCTGAGCTCTGATCTGAGTCCACAGGATGGCTTGAAAGGATGTATTTGTCTGGGATGGTTTCACTTGTGCTTTCTCAGGATGTTGATATCAATAGAGTTTCTGCTCTCTTGGTAAGATATTAGCATTTTTATTGCTGAAGGAACCCGTAGGATGCTCTCAGTGAACAGCAGCTTGGCAGTTGGAAGCCCAGTTGCAGCCTTGCCAGGCTGCCTGCCACGCTGCACCTCGCTGGGAAGCTGACACCCTTTTGGCCCATGTGATGGGAACTGAGCCGAGGATCTCCAAAACACAGGACAGCTTTAAATAACTGATTAGCAGGGGGCTGTCATCATGACTCTGATCCATGCGGGACATGCAACATGTGGAGCAGTGGGCATCTGTTCAAGGCTGCTGTTTTCAGGGTAGGTAGTGCTTTGCCAAAACACATCCTGTGTCTCCTCAGTGGCTCATCTGCCAGCTTGGGGACAAGGGAGACAGCATTCTTGGGAAGAGCCCTGGCTTGAGGGCCATAAATCGCAGCCAGTGGGAACAACAAAGGTGCCTCATTGGATGGGGTGAGGGGCAAGAGTCATCGCTGAGAGCTGCCTGAATTTATGGCACCCTCTGGCTCTTTTAGCAATGGATGCTTTTGACATAGGAGTCAAAGTAACAGCCTTAGAGGGAGAGATAAAAGGCTAGGAGAAAAGAAAGGATCATCTTTTTTTCTCCTCTTTCATTGTTGTTGTTTTTTTGTGTAAATCAGCAGAGGGAGAGGAGGCACCATGGCAACACCAAGCGCCTTGGGCAGGATGCTCCACCTTTCCCCAGTCACACAGCCCTTGGTAAACCCCACCATGTCCCATGCCATCCCATGTCCCATGCATCAAGCACTCATGGCCAGTGCTGCCTGCTCTGCTGGCAAGAGAATCCATTCCCAAGGATGGGATCAGCCACTGCCTCAGCTCCTCGGTGCAACAGAGGCAGCAGGGAGGGAAGGGAGGAGGAGGGTGGCCCTGTTAACAAACCTCAGCTAACCAGGCTGCTTGGGGCTGTGCAGGCAGAGCCGAAGCCCTCATTGATATTGAAATCAGTGCAATCCATCAAGGAGAGAACAGGCTCCTTTCATGGGAAGCTGAAAAGAGCCACTCTCAAAGGGAGGGGGAAAAACTTGTCCAGGGGAAGGGCGAACCAAAGCGTGGCAGGTGTGGTATGGAGAGGGATGCTGTCCCCGCCAGGCAGTGATTCATGGCCGAGCGGCGCGGTGCCATTGGCAGTGCGGGCACAGAGGGCAGCAGCAGAGGGTCCCCTGGGTGGCAGGAGGACAGCAAGCCTTTGGTTTGCCAAAGTGTGGGAAAGTCCCTGTTGGAGTTGCTGTGACCAAAGTGGCAAGAGCAGGCAGCTCAAGGGTGCTGGGAGAAGAGGTGGCACTGGGCACAGCCATGGGACTTGTTCTCCTGGGCCACCCCAACTCCTTTCACCTGTGATTGAGCTCCCATTCCTTTGAGCAAAAATGCAACTTTGCACAAAGCTACCATGCACGGGGTGAGGTACCAGGAGTCTCTTTTCAATCAGCTCCTCATTTCAGTTAGCATCCCTGTGGCTCTGGGGACCCAGGGCTGCCACCCACACTCTAGGCAACATCAAGACTCCCGCTGGTGCTCCCCAGGCAGGGATGGAGACTGGACCACAAGGGCCTTTGAACTTGAGTTGCTCTCAGCTCATTACATTTAGCTCAGCATTTAAAAATAAATAACAACCCAAAGTGAAACTGAGTGTGGTTTCCTTTGTCTCAAACCAACTTTCCACAGAGCTTGAGGGCCACTGCTGGCTTCAGGACAGCCTGATATGATGGGGACCATCTCCTGTGGAGTGGGGTGCAAGAGCTGGGTCCATGGGAGAAGGCACTGGGGATGGTGACCAGACCCAAGAGCTCCCCAAAACTGTCTCCCTACTGCAAACATTCCATGGACTCAAGGCATGATTGCTCTCACCCTGCAGGGTCTTGTCTTTCACTGTGTGTACCGAGGGTCATCCTGGAGTCATTCTGCTGCAGCCTGCAGTGCTGTTCAAGCAGAACGATGCCAAATCTGTCCCAGCATCTCAGCACTCAGCCTCCAGCCTCGGCTCCCCACACCTGGATGCAATCACAGAGCAGTCCGGAGAATGGGAAAAAGCCATCGGATCCAGTTCACCAGCAGCTGCTGTTTATTTACCCAGGATCGTTCCTACCGAGGAAAGATGGAACAGGGGATGAAGCACTTCCCACCCCCTCGGGGCTGCAACTCCTGGGATGATGCGGGGTGCGGGGGATGCCGCGGTGGGGGGTGACATCCTCAGCAGAGCTGTGAAAGGACCGTGGCAGG
>NW_009952597.1:26182-37425 GCF_000747805.2 Chaetura pelagica | reverse complement strand
GGGTGGACGCACTCCCCCCCCGCTGGGGCCTGCCACTCCTGGGATGATGCGGGGTGCGGGGGATGCCGCGGTGGGGGGGTGACATCCTCAGCAGAGCTGTGAAAGGACCGTGGCAGGTTTGGCCTTTCCCAGCACAGCACTGGGGGCCCGGGGGAAGCCCACATCTGTGTGTGGGGAGCTGGGCCAGCGCCGAGTCCTGCGGGGGCGGCCGGCAGAGGAAACCAGCGCGGGGCTGCAGCCCCACGCTACCCTGCAGAGGCGGGGGCTGTTTTCAAATATTGCATTCTTCTCTGATTGTCTTTCTAGCTTTTCGTTTTTATTTTTTTCCCCTCCAAAAAAAGAAAACTGTACAAGCTCTGGAGTTAATTAAGCCAAGGACAGAGAGGCTGGGATGTGCTGGGGTGCAGCTATGGAAGCGATTCTGTTCCAGCAGGAAATGGGTTTTGGTTCTGGAAGGCTGCCCCTCGCATCGTGTCATGCTTTGCACTGGCCGTGGGATGAGCCCTGGGGATGGCAGGGTTGCTCAGTGTCCCCTGGGGCATCCCTCACATTCCCTCTGACAATCATCTCTGACAATGTGAGTGGTGCTGAGCTCAGCTTCAGTTCTGCCATAGGGTTTGTCAGTGCAGCAGAGTGAGTTATAGCCAACACCAAGACTCCACCAGCTCCTTGCCAAGCAGACTTGGGCATGTCCTGTCCCTGCTTAATGTCTGAGATTTCTCTCTGCCATTTGTCTGCTGCATAGAAACTCTAAACAGTTTTTTGGCAAAATAGCTCTGTATAACACCCTGCCCCACAGTGCACTCCTGAGACTTGCAATGCTCCCACTTAAACTTATCACAACAGTGAACTGAAAGGCATATGAGACAGGAGCCCACCAAGGGAATCTCCTCCTCTAGCCCTGGGATTAGGGCATTTATCCCAGGATATGGGCCCTACCACACCAGAGCAGGCAGGCATCCCTTGGGGGAAGGAGAAACATCCCAGGCTGCATCTGTGCCATTGTGCTCAGCTGAATGATGGGAAGGGGAGTGAAGGGGAAAATTACATCTTCGCCCTCAGTCTGGAGATTAGTTTCCCCTTATTGTTGCAGGAATAATTAAAAAATATTGGCCACATTATTCCTTTTCACCTTCTCATAACCCACTTGCTGTATTTGATGCCCTAACCTCCTCCTGATAACTGCACACCACAGTGTGCTTTTACAGTACTGCACACTCCCTGTGACCATGAGCTTTTCCTCATTGCCACCCTCCCTTTTCACTCCACCATTTACCAGTAACACTTTGCCCTCCTGACCAAGGATCCCTCATCTCCCAGCATGGGGCTGGGAGGCCAAGTTGGGCCCCAGGGACCAACATGGGGTACTTATTGTTGCCCATATTGCCCTAAATAATACAGTGCAGATATGGAAGGGACAGAGAAACCTCCATGTGGTGCTCTCCCAGGCTTGCAGAGGAGCAGAGCTGTTATTCTGGATTGGTTATTACTGCTTTATTCCTTCCCATGTTGCTGGAGCTGGGTTTGACTGGGCTCTGCCCTTGGTACCCCTGCATTGCACTACATAGACCCCGGGGAGAAAAATGTGGAGCAAGCTGTTGTCCAGGGAAAGCCTGCTCATGGCCCTGGGGAGCCACAGCATGAGCCAGGCAGGAAGACACGAGCACTGCTGGGATGAAGGCTGCCAGGCAAGAGGGGACCAGCCCCTTTCAGCTGCCTTTGACAAACAAACACAGCCCGGGGCTGGCGGGCAGTGACCGGCGGCGGCTGGACAGGTCACCCGGCCCCCAGGGCTGCCATCTGCTACTGCAACCTGCAGGTCCCCCAGGGCTGGCCCTGGCTGCTGTGGGGGTCCCTCTGGGGATGGGGATGGCGGGACAGGGATGAGGAAGAGGAGGAGGAGGAGGGAAAGCTGCTCCCGGCAGCTCTGGGAGCGGGGTTGGTGTGAGGCTGTGAGCTGGAGAAGGCATATTCTGGCAGAATAATTATGAAAATAAACCTCACTAGACTTATTTTTAGCCCTGCTGATGGTGCTGGGACTATTTAGAAGCTGGCTGACACTGTGGTCTGGGGCTCTTTGACGAGCCTCAGTTATCTGGTGTTTTGTCCTTCAGTCGTAAAACTTGGTGGGAGAGAGAGAATCATTTCTGTCTGCTGGTCAAGGACCCAATGCCTAGGATGCCTGAGCCCTTTAGTGCAGCAATTAATAAATACAAATAATGATTCACCAAGAATTTACTACATCTGATACAAACACTTCAGCTGTTCAAATGGGCAGAAGGAAATCTGCAGGGGTGACTTTGGTCAGTCTAAGAGTAGAGATGGATGAAGAATCAGGCAGGTAACTCCTCAGACAACAAGGCTGATGTTTAAAGTCTCTTTTAAATACTCAAGGACAATGTCAATGAAAGAAAAAAACCTTTGCAGAAATAAAATTAGGATCAAAACAGAAGAGATGGCAGTGTTTTGCCTGATGGAGTAGCTGGGTTTGAGTGATGTGGGCAGTGCATTAAACAGGATATGCTCCCATGGGTGGATGGGGGTCTATGGAGATGCTGCCCCTCTCACAAGGCACAACCAGCCCCCCAGGATGCACCCCAGCTCTGCTGTGTGAGGCCAGGAGGGACCTAGAGCCAACATGATGCACAGCAAACTAGTAGCTCTTATATTTCTGTCCGAGCAGTGACACAACTTTTAGGGAAACTAACCCAAACCATTTTTTAAATGGCTTTAAGCCCTCCCTGCAAGAAGGTTTGACAGGGCAAACACATGCAGACCCATAAATTAGCTGTCATAGCTGAAGCCCCAATTGTGTAGGCAATGGCTCACAGCACACAACAGCTACTCCCAGTTAACAATGCGAGGAAAGTCACTCTGCACATTTTTTATCCTTTGACACAAAGTGCAGCTGCAGAAATACCTCAAGTGGGATTTTTATAAAAGACAATCATGTTCTCTCAGCTCTGCACATTTGAGAACGAACCCATGGAGATAACGGGCCCAGGCTCACAGTGATAAACATGTCAAGATAATTAAAATTATGTCTTTCTTCTAACAGAAAGGGCAAGATCCTCATCTGATCCAAACTGTTGTAGCTCCACAGGGTCAGTGGAGTCACTCCTGCTCACCCCACTGGAGACAGCCCACGGAATTGGCAGCAATAGAATGGGATCCAGCAACCAGGCTCTGCAAATGCAGAGTAGTCAGAAAGGTCACTGTTTGGTTGTGAGTGCCAAATTCTCATCTTTCCCCATCCAAAGTAAATCCAGGATTTTTCTGTGTGAGCAAATGTCATTTAGGAGCTAATCTGAAGGCAGACAAGCTGCCTGTGCAATAGGGAAGCCAGCTTTCAGGGCTGCAGGCAATGAGGAAAGGATTGGGTGCTAACTGAAGGACCCAAATGAATTTTCAAAATGGTAATGATGCTGAATTTGGCCAAGATGATGTTGCAGGGAGCAGAGACAGCAGGAGAGAAGGGTCACACACATGCTGGGAAGGGCTGGGAGCAGTTTTCACTGGGATGAGAAATACCAAAAGTCCACAAGACAGCCTGGGCCAGGTTCCCAGAGGACTTTAAGGAAGGGAGGAGTGCTGGAAAATGGCAGCCTGAAGGAAAAAGTCTGGAGGAGCCTCAGGCAGCAGGAGGGGAGAGCAAGCAGGCAGGATTGCCCTGCAGAGGAGGAGCAAGAGCCTGCACAGGGCCGGTGTCAGGGCTTGTCAGCACAGAGGAGCAGAGCAAAGCTGCTATTGTGGAATAAAATATGCTGGAATGTGGACACGCCTAATCCAGAATAAAGCTGCTTTTTCCTAATTTAACTTAATCCACTATTTGTTTTTATTATTTTTATCATCATCACATGCAGCTAATTTGGAAAAGCTGTTCCAATTAATTTCCCTGCATAGACAAGCAGTTACACGCTGGAAAGCCTTTGTCTCTTCAGTGGCAGCCTGACCAGCAGCTTCTATTCATTTCAAAACCAGCTCCTTTCTTCTCTCCTCTGACCATTTTTCCTACTTTGTCTCATCAGACCATGAGGAGAAGAGAAGTAGGAATTTTTCCTGGGAGTGTGGAGCCTCAGCCTTGTTTATGGGAGAAAAATCGAGGGGCAGGGGGGGAAGGGTGTTCTTTAAAGGGAGGGAAGACAAAGACCTCAGGAGAATGAGAGTCCAGGGCAATGGCTCAAGAGGCCATGATGACCCCATGGATGGCCACAAGGAGTGTGGTGTGAGGTAGTGTCTGCCATCCCCTCTCTTTAGACTATTTAAACCTTGGGTGTTGCATAGCCTGAGCCCCAGGAGGCTGGAGTGCACTGGGTTGTCCCCATTGGAGAGACCCACCGCTTGAATCAGGGTCAGAACAGCAGCTGCTGCTGGTGCCAAGACTATGCCCAGGATTGAGTAGCCCCCTTGCATGCGTCCAAGGTTCTGAACAACAGGAGCACCCCATGCTGGGGGGACTGTGGTGACTGCACAGCTCCTGGTGAGGCAGAGCCAGCTCTCAAGGAGCCCAGATGTTGCAGAGGAAGCTGCTGAAGAATGATCCATCCTTTCCTTTGGCTCGGAGATGAAAGCAGCTCGCAGGAGCTCGGGGCTATGAGCGAGTAACTGATTAACCAGGGCCCTGCAGATGCTGCAAAAGCTGCTGTGCTGCTTTTGCACAGCTCCTTCAAAGGCCCCTCTCCTGCTTTTGGCCAGAGCAAGCTGAGACTGGGGGGATCTGCATGCAGGAAAAAGCCAAGACACAAACCCCTGTCTCCAAGGTGATTTTTGTCCCCTTGATTCTGCAGCCTGCTTTTTTTCCTACTCTTTTCCTACACTTGCACCCTTTTGCTTTTGGTCTCCACCATCTTCTCACCATCCCATGTGGTCTTGTCCCTCAGCACTTCAGAGACTTGGCTCCTGCTGACTGGCAAATGTTGGCAGGCCACAGCTACACATTTATCTCCAAAAGCAACCTGAAAATGGTCCAGTCAGTCTTCCCCTGTGCTCTGGACAATGGAGCCAATGCCAGCAGAAAGAGCAGAGTATATCCATTGTTTGTGAGGCAGGGAGCTCATGAGATAGAGATTTGGGGGGATACAAGCTAAAACCCCAAAGTCTTCTACCAGGTGTTGGATGCACCTAAAGAGATGCCAGTAGCTGAGACTGGAAGGAAGTACAGCCAGATTACCCACAATTCCTACATTGTTTGTGGAATCCTTTTCCCTCCTAAGGCTTGGCCTCAAGAGACACTATAAATGCCTTAAAATTTCAGTATGAGCTATTTCAGTGTGCAGGCAGGTTATCATTTAGTACAGTGTCTCTCTGCCCTTCTCCCTCTTACATCTTCGAGAGGGTTGTGTTCAGGGAAAGCTCATGGGTGAGTTCCTCATGCCCAGCCTCTGATGAGTTGAAAAATGAATGATTCTGACTCACCAGTGTATTTGGTTCCCCTCACCCAGTGCTTGCTGGAGCTGTATCTCCCTGGTACTTTGTAAGGGCAGGCCTGCAAGAAAAAAACAAACAGCTTCAGCACAAGGGACATGCTGCCAGCCCCCTCCCTTCTCCCATGAGTGTTTGTACAGTCCTGGTTTCCGCACAGAGACTCTGATCTGCAAGTTGTATTCTCAACCATAAAACAGAGATTAGCTCTTATCTCTGGCTGGCAGCAACACCAGGCACCAGTGAGGACCAAGCCCAGAACACGAAGATGAACTTGTTGGAAGAGGAGACGGTAAACAACGTGGGGTAAAACCAGTTGTGGGAGGCGAACGTGGAGGATGGGATGATGCCAACCTGCCCTGGGCCCCGGGGCAGGGCTCAGGCAGGGCAGGAAGCAGTGATCAGACACCAGCCTCTGCAATCAAGGGGCAGGAAGCGCGATGGCCGGGAAGCACCCGCCTCCCCCCGTGCGTGATAAGGTGCCCAGTGCCCGCGGAGGAGGCACCCAGCCCTTCCATGGCCCCATGCCTGGCTGCTCCTCCCAGCCCTGAGCTCCCAGAGTGCTGGTCCTGCACAGCAACATTGCCCCTGGCTTCCAATGGCCACTAATTTTCAGGGGTCCTACAGAAATTCCCATGCCTGTTGGCTTGCAAGAGGGATATCCCAGCAGGGATGTGTTCCCAGCACCAATCCTTCCCTTTCTCTGGCAGTGGTGATTGTTGTAACTGGTTGGAGGAACTGTATGGACAGGCAAAATCCCATGGCTGGTTTGGAGCCTTACTCACAGAAAGAGAAACACAGCTCTGCTTATGTAGGGGTTTGGGTCTATTCAGCAGTGGTGTGAGAGGGAAAAGGCTTGGGTCATCAGATGGCTGAAGAAGAGAAAGAACAAGAGAGAGTGAAAGAGAGGAGGGGAGATGAAGAAAAATAAAGCAAACCAAAATAAAAGAGAAAGAAAAAAGAAGAAAATAAATAAAGGGAGAAGAGAAGAGGGGAGAAGAGAAGAGGGGAGAAGAGGGGAGAAGAGAAGAGAAGAGGGGAGAAGAGGGGAGAAGAGAAGAGAAGAGAAGAGAAGAGAAGAGAAGAGAAGAGAAGAAAAAGAAAAGAAAAGAAAAGAAAAGAAAAGAAAAGAAAAGAAAAGAAAAGAAAAGAAAAGAAAAGAAAAGAAAAGAAAAGAAAAGAAAAGAAAAGAAAAGAAAAGAAAAGAAAAGAAAAGAAAAGAAAAGAAAGAAAGAAAAGAAAAGAAAAGAAAAGAAAGAAAGAAAAGAAAAGAAAAGAAAAGAAAGAAAAGAAAAGAAAAGAAAAGAAAGAAAAGAAAAGAAAAGAAAAGAAAAGAAAAGAAAAGAAAAGAAAAGAAAAGAAAAGAAAAGAAAAGAAAAGAAAAGAAAAGAAAAGAAAAGAAAAGAAAAGAAAAGAAAAGAAAAGAAAAGAAAAGAAAAGAAAAGAAAAGAAAAGAAAAGAAAAGAAAAGAAAAGAAAAGAAAAGAAAAGAAAAGAAAAGATCCTTTTTGAAAGCCTTAAACCTGCCTCTTTATCTCCCTAATCTGTATTTCCCCCCCGAAGCCTCTTTCTGTACAGGATGAAAGCAGATTTCTCCTCTTCATTTTCTTTTTCTGTGTCCTTTAGGAAGGCATTTGCTCGAGACTAATTGAATTTTCTGCCCGTGGAGAGAAAGACACGACACCGAGTGAGTTAAAGTCCGACACCAGGACAGGGCGCAGGAGCCGTGTTAACTGGTGTGGGGGACAGCCCCTCACTTAACAAAAGTGTTTAATTCTGTCCCCTCTTGTTAAGAAGGGGTGGAAGGAGGGGATATTTATTCTGTTCCTTTCTCAAGGTTTTTCCTTTCGGGTCACAAAGTGCCCCCCACGCTCCCAGCCCCCCTCCTCTCCCTGCTTTTGTGGCAGCAGCAGCTGGTGGGTTGCAAAGGGGACAGGCTTTGTCTTTTGACACACTTGAACATTTCTGCACAGAGCTGGGGAAACCTTTCCCTTCCCCACCTCTCGCCTTTCCAGGAGAGGAGGAGGGAGTGAGGGGCAAGCGGCAGAGTTACAGCCGAGGGGATAAAATGGCACAAAGGGTTGTGGAGCTGTGGTGGACAAGGGGTTGGGGCCAGGCTGCACGGGGCTGCAGTGAGCAGATGGTGATGGGCGCTGGGGAGGGGGTGGGATGGCCCCAAATGCCAGGGAGTCTTGTGTTGAGCAACCGGTTGAAGGGAGTGGGGAAGAAAGTAATGCAAGAGGCAGCAATCCCATAAAGAAGGGTGCAGGGGCTGCCTCTTCCCAAATCTGACAAAGGAACCTCTTCTTTTCCTTTGTCACCTCCCCAGGGTCAGGCCCCAGTTAATCTTGTGGCCACAACATGTGGAGGATTCACTTGGTTTGTGCTACAAAACCATAAGAAGAGCTCCCTTTCCTGCAAGCTGTACTCTCAGGTTCTCTACAAAGGGTGTGCAAACCTTTCAGTCTCTCCACATCTCCTGCAGGGACAGGCCATTGGGGCCAAATCCTGGGAATGGGTGTGATCCAGCCACCACAACCACTGCTAGATGTGAGGAATGTCATGGTGTCACCCAGTGGTGGTGGCCTGGGGCTGGAATGAGATCAGGGTCCCCGCATAGGCATGAGCAGGAAATTTGGGCTTGACCCCTGAGCTAACCCTGTGGTGGTTGATGTAACCTGCCTGTGCCTGCCCTGCACCACATGGATTTGCAACCTGGAAATGGCCCCAGCACCTCCTCTGTCCTGGACAAATTAAAAAGTAGAAAGCTAAAATCCAGCTCTGTCATGAGCTCACATCTTGAATTGAAGGCTAAATCCCTCCACTGTCTTCCTCATGACCAAGCACCTTGTATGAGATCCCCAGATCTTACCTTGGGGCAAGACCACATCTTTATTCTGCAGTGAAAACCAAATCCTTGCAGCCTGATTGCTGTTACTGGGTGCTTACCTACCAGTGACACCCAGCAGCCTGCAGGAGGAGGTCCTCCCTTCTCAGCCTGAAGATGGGAGCACATGTAGACACTCCCAAATTGCGGCCAGTGGCCTGATTAAAGCCCATCTGTCTCTCCCTTATATGGGTGCAAGGTGGCAGCTTCAGTGCTTGGACACTGGGATAAAACCAGCATGAGGTGGACGAGAGCAGAGATGTGAACTTGAACCTTTGCACAGCACCAGACACACACAGCTCTGGGAAATGCCTGCTTCCACAGGAGCTTCCAGGAGAGTCCTTAAGGATGGAAAATAAATAGATACATTCATTATCCAAATTGTCTTATTTTTGTGGTGCCTCTTGAGTAAACCCACTTCTGAGGCTGTCCTAATTGCTTTGCAATAGAGCAGAGACAAATATTTATCAAACAGCTGCATCAGGAAACCACAGTTCAGAGAACCAGTATCAAGAGATGTGTCTCGGGAAGGATGAGTCTGAGTGGTTTTATCTTGCTGACCTGCCAGGCTTCCTCCCTCGCATGAGCCAAAAGTTCAGCCAAGCTTGGACCCACGTGGCACTGCACCAGTCCCATGCCACCACTTGGAGCTGGTCACACAGAGCTGTCAGACGACTCTTCACACTGAAGTGCTCCCCTTGCCCTGTCCCATTGACCTGGTGTTTTCTGACACCTTTTCTTCCTCTGACTTCATGGTCTCTCTTGCTTTCTATTAAAAACCCCAGAGATGTGGCCTATATCCCTCTGGGAGCCCCAGTGCTAAAAGAGGCCCATATGCAAATATTTAACTGCACTATTATTAGCTCAGGAGCATCCAACCAGATGGCAAGGTTTCCAGGTCTTGCTGTGCAAAACTGGCTCTTTAGAGCTAAACAGGCTGAGACGGAGGCCTGGATCTCCTTCTGCTCCCTGAGATCCCAGACCAAGCCAGCAGGACACAGGTCAAGGGCTTTTCTAGCATCTTGCATGTGTGGGACATACCCTCAGCAAGTGACAGTTCATCTAAGAAGAGAGGAAATGATGCTGACAGTCAAATTTTGAGGTTCAGCTTGTCAGATGAGAGGGCTGGTTTGCACACATTTGTAGCACAGCTGGGCAGGTCTCCCCTTGCTCTGGGTCTACCTGGTCCCTCAGCATCCACTGCAATCTGCCACGTGCTGCCTGTCCATGGCTGGGGAGGGCAGGAGCCCCTCTGTCAACATGAACACCAGCAGCAAGCAGCCTCAAGAGCAAAGAGCGGCGTTTACTCTGCTGCACAGTTTGTGCCCATCCTCTAAAAAACTCCTCCTCCCAGGAGCACTCTCTCAGGCCAGAAATGCCCACAGAGATGACTGCAATGCCGAGCACGAGCCAGCTGAAGTGCCGGTTTCAACTTCAGTTGGATGATGTTCCCATTTAATTGGGAACGGGTGTTTTCTTGACTCATGCAAAGGGCATGCTATTTTTATAATGAACTGATTTCAGATCACAGCCTCCTTCTGTTAGGCTCTGCACATACATCTAATGAAAGCCAGGTCCTGCCTAGAAGCCCATACAACAGGCTGAGAGTTGGGAAGAGCACTTAGAAACATCTTACCCAGGGGCTTTGTGAGGTTGCCCACCAGGGTCTATTTTTTCCATCCTCACTCATGTCGGAGAAGTTAAATATTTACTGGAGCCATTAAATATTTATGCTAAGCTGCTCCTCCCATGGGGAGGCATCCTACCACTGGCTCCCGGGGGTCTGCGGCCAACTCACTCACGTGCCTGTGCTCAGCTCTGCTCCAAGAGTGCAAACACACAGAGGCTTCTTGGGGCTGCCAAGTTCTGTGGGGAGGGGAAGGCTCTGGTTTTGGCACCAATGAAACTATTAGGTGACGGGCGTGTTGGGTCTTTGGGTGTCTTCCTTAAAGGTCAAGTTGTTCAGGAAGGTGTGGGTTGCTCTTTGCTGTCCTTCTGCCTGTGGTTTGCGATGCCACCTCCTACCCAGTGTGCAGGAAGCTGGGGGAGCATTTCCAGCCTGACGCAGCTCTGGCTCCCTCCATCATCCCAACAGGTCACCACCAGCAGTGGGAAGGCAGCAGGACTCCAGGCAGTGGCTCCCTAATCCGGGGCATCCAAGGGAACCTGCAGCTGACACACCAAGAGCAGGAAGCACGATGGCGATGCCAAACCTGGCTGCTCTGCAAAGCACAAGCCCATGGGAGAGGTCCCAAGCCCATCAGCAGCCCCAGGCCGGTGTCCCCACTCCCACCCAGGCAGAGCGGGTTAACGCTGCTGCCCCTCCCCTGCTGGAACAGGGCCAGAGGAAAAAGGCTCCACCGTTTCCCTGTCCTCCTGGAAAACAGGCTGGCTGTTTTCTCCAGTGCCAGAAGGCTGTTTATTCTGGGCCAGGTTCAACAACTAACTAGTTATCCCTCCCCACCCCGAGCTCGGCCCGGGGGGAGGCTGAAGGGCACAACCTGCCCGGGGGAAGCCGGGGGCTCTCCACGCCTGGCGTGACACCCCCCAACCCCGGGCGCCGCTCTGCCCTTCCTGTCCCCATCCCTTTCCTTTCCTCCCTGTCCCACTCCGCGGGGCTGGGGACGCCCTTTCCTGCCTGGCACCCGCCTGTCCCCACAGCAGAGACGGTGCCACCCAGGCGCCAGGACACCGTCCCCCCTGCCCGCTCCTGGCCCAAGCCTCACCACCTTATCCCCCTCTCCGTCCTGCTATCGACCTGGAATGTGCCTGGGAAAGAAGGAAAGGAAAAAAGCAAGCAAGCAGGCTTTGGCTCAAGTGTGGGGAAGGCAGGGACAGCGTGCGCGGGTCTGGCTCAGTGTCCCGCCAGCTCCACTCCCAGGGGAGCCATAAGGGGCAGGGGGAGCAGCATCGCCAGCAGGGCAGGCCCCAGCGGC
>NW_009952597.1:0-23688 GCF_000747805.2 Chaetura pelagica | reverse complement strand
CAGCCTGCCGGGGGGAAGCCGGGGGCTCTCCACGCCTGGCGTGACACCCCCCAACCCCGGGCGCCGCTCTGCCCTTCCTGTCCCCATCCCTTTCCTTTCCTCCCTGTCCCACTCCGCGGGGCTGGGGACGCCCTTTCCTGCCTGGCACCCGCCTGTCCCCACAGCAGAGATGGTGCCACCCAGGCGCCAGGACACCGTCCCCCCTGCCCGCTCCTGGCCCAAGCCTCACCACCTTATCCCCCTCTCCGTCCTGCTATCGACCTGGAATGTGCCTGGGAAAGAAGGAAAGGAAAAAAGCAAGCAAGCAGGCTTTGGCTCAAGTGTGGGGAAGGCAGGGACAGCGTGCGCGGGTCTGGCTCAGTGTCCCGCCAGCTCCACCCGGGGGGGAGCCATAAGGGGCAGGGTGAGCAGCATCGCCAGCAGGGCAGGCCCCAGCGGCTCAGCCGGCTCTGGGCCGGGCCGGCCGAGGGACATTGAATGCTCCACAGGGACATATTTCCAAAATAAAGTCATTCTGGTGCTCCTCCAGCAGCGCTGGCCACCCAACAGCCCTGCTGACAAACGTCAGTGCCGCCCCCACGGCCAAAACGGAGCTGTGAGGAGCCCTCACCCCACAGAGGCGCGTTCAAGTGCTCCCCAGGCAGCTCCCTCCTCCAGCCACGGCAGCTTTCAGGGCAAAGAGCAGCACGTGGGTTCAGCTGGATGCACCCACAGCCTTCCCAGAGCCCTTGCATTGCCTTCAGCCCCATCTTCTCTCTATCTCCCATTTCTCCTCCAGCATCACTGACTCCCTAGCCAGGTACAGCCATGCAAACATCTCGGCTCATCCTGAGCGCGAGATGGATATTTGGGACCCAAAATACAGCTGGTGTTGTAGAAAGGCAGCTGGGAGGTCAGTTTTGAGCCTGCTTCTCAGCTGGAACTGGTACACAGTGTACCCAGCCTGCTGGAAGATGTGGTCCGTGGGCTTTGGTCACTGGGGTAAGTAGGACACTTTTGAGGACACAAGCCATGGGTGTGAGATACCAGTTCTTCTGGGAGACGGCTCCTGAGGAACTTGATGGTAGAAAATGAAGGCTGGGAGAGGTTTGAAGACACCTCAGGAGACAGAGCCATGAGACCCAGGCTGCAGAGCCTTCAGAGTCCTCCTTGTTTACTCAATCTGTCCAGATTCCCCTTCTCCAGCCCCACAAGCAAGTGCCAAAGCCCCTCTACCCACCTCAGCAGCCCCACAGTGAATCCCCTCCATTTCCACAGGTGTGGATGAAGAGCAAAACCCAGCCATCTACTCTTCCATGGAATCCCACTCACTGAACACTAGTCCATGCTGTCCTAGAGAACCTGGAAGTAGAAAGGATCCTGGAACTACCACCCATCTGACACATCATACAAAGCTCCCTGGAAGGTGACAGCCCCAGCCCTGAGCTCCTCATGGAACCACCACAGAAATCAGGAGGGTTTGCCCACCTCCAGCACAATCAGGAAATGCCACAGCATGCAGCTGGCACAATCAGCTCCCCCTGATCACTGCACCCCAGCCCTTCCTCTTAGTCACCTCTTCCTTACCGTAATAAATTAAAAACCAAAGGGGACTGCAGCACTGCTGGCTGTCCTCATTATCTTCTCATCAGCATTAAATTACCAACCTCAACAATGCCCTGATAGAGACACCAGCAGGGCCAAGATAAGCAGCAATAACAAAAGGAAATCAATCCTCCACGGCAGCTGACAGGGCTCAGTGTGTCCTGGCAGACTATTTGCCCCACTGTGGTGCAAATGGGGTGGAGAAGAGTCCCCAGTTTCCATTAGAGGAGATTGGGACTAAGCAAAAGTAATCACATCCTTACAGAGAACACTCTATGACAGGGAGACAGGGATGTCTGCAGAACACCCTCTGCCTGGAAATCTCATCTGAAATAGCCATGGATGCCTCACGACCACAGTCCAGCCCCAGATGATGTGAGCAGGAGTTGGCTTGAACCCACCAGCAAAGGTCTTGGTGACACTTTGCTCCTAGCCTCTCACAAGAAAGGGGCTGTGAGGGGGGTAACCCACCCCTCCTTCCTCAGCTTCCTGGAAAATGGGCAGAAAAGGAAAAGCTGCAGCAGTCAGTGATAGCTTCACTCCAGCTCAGTGTCTGGATGGTGCAGCCCTTGGAGGCAGACATCATCAGGAGGACTCAGGCCACCCCTACTCCCTGGAGAGAGATGGATGGAGAGGTGGGACACACACCCCTCGGGAGGGGTTCCTGTTTTGAGGGAAGAAGAAAAGGACACAGATGTGGCGGTCAGGGATGTGCTGTTGGCTCTGCTAATAGAAACCCTCTGTATAAACAGGGAGAGGATCCAACAGAGATCAGAGATGGTTTTTCTTTCAAGAAAATTAAACATTTAAAACATTTGAGAACACACGCCCTCACCCCCTGGACAGTAATTAACTTCTTCCTGTGCAGAGCATGGAGCACTTTCCAAAAACAGAGTTAGATGGATTATTTTTCAAAGGAAATGTTGTTGAAAGGATCTTCTGTTATGTCCGAAAGTGGGAAAACAGCCACAGTGACTGAGGAAGAGCATGTGCCCAAGAAGATGGTGACGCTCTGGATGCTGCAGGCTTGGAGGCCTCATGGTGCTCGAGCAGCAGTAACTTTGTGCAATGGAAAGAAGTCCTTGTTTGGTCAGTGTATTACCATGAAACCAATGCAAAGTAACCCAGTCACCAACAGGGAAAAAAAAATCCCAAACTCAGCCTGTGAGAGATGCATTCCATTTCCCCAACATGCCACAACGGGGGAATCTTGCAATGAGAGAGGATGTAAATTCAGATGCAGATGCAAATGTATGCAGTGTTCAGGGGGATTTACATCCCACGTCCCCATCTGAGCCCATCTTCCTGTGAACTCAGGATGAGCTCAGTCCTTGTGAATCTCTGTTCTCAGAGCAGTAGCATGAAAAGAGGCAGCTGGGATGTGTGTTAAACAAGCACAGTGTGAATGACATCCAGGCAATAAAAGGACTCCACTGCTAGCCAAGGTGTTTGGTGGGAACAAAATAGCTTCCCAGGCTGATCCCACCACATTCCCCAAGCCGGTAGAGAGGCGGGAAGCAGCACAGGGAGGCAGGGCTGGATGGAAATGTATAAGAGCTGCTCTGAAGAGACAATTGTGCTTTGTAGCAAAGTTTGAGGTTTGGATGTTTGTTTTCAGTGCTGCATTGGGAGGAGAATAAAACCCAACATTTTTTGTGACACAGGCTTCTGGGGAAACAGCCATTCTCTGGTTGAAAAGGTCAGCTTTGCTTTTCATATCTCCCTTGCATCAAAAATGTCCTGCAGTCCCTGGAGCTCGGGAGAAAATTTCCTCTTGCAAAGTTAATGAGGGCAGGCCTGTGGGGAGAGCTGATGTGGTTTCCTAGACCAGCTCAAGCCAGCTGGGTTAATGGGTCTGGGTTGGAGCACCCAAGTGTTCCTTCAGGTCTGGGGTAACCAAACACTCACCAGTGCAGGGCAGCAGGAGTCTGGCTGGAGGTGGGTCAAAGCCAGCAGCAGGCTTGCAAAAGCAAATGGTGTTACTGGGAACAGAAGGACCAGCCGTGGGGTGGTAACAGAGCCAGTCCTCAGGCACTGCACAGCAACTTTGGCCAAGCAGCCAGGCTGCTCAGCAGGATCTGCCTGTCTGGGAAACACAGGCAGCCCAGGACATCACACCCAGGACAACACCTCGGGGTCCTGCCCTAGAGGAAGGGACATCATGACCTGTTATCACCCCAAGCTGCATGTGGCCTGTGCCAGAGCAGCCCTTGCACTCACTCCTCCCTGGGATACAGCACCCATGGGAGGCTCAGGTGGCCATGCAGAGCTGGGGGACAGTGCCAGGTTTGGCATGGGAAATTACACTTGGGGTGGGAAGTCTTCTGGCTCTGCTCCTGCAATTATTATGTCCCTTTTGCTATTTATAATCCTAAAATTACCTGAAAATTTCCAAATCCCCTTCGGGTATCTCTCCTCCCTGACTTCATGCTACACTATTCCTTTGGCTGAGATGCAGCTTTTAGCATCTTCTCCCTAGTGAGGATCCCTCTGCTGTGGCATCGTGAATTTTGGCACCACTAGCCAGCATCTCCCTTATAATGAGACACCCAGTGCTGAGCCTGGAAGGATGGCAAATGCATACAAAGAAAAAATAATTCAAAGAGACAAGACAAAAGGCTCTGTTGGATGGGGACCAGCGCATCTGGGGAAACATCTTTGTTTTAGGGGGGTAAGAGAGCAAGAAGAAGAAAAAGAAAGAGAGGAAAAGGGTATCCGGAGCAGGATTGTGCCTTGCCTGCAGGTGTGTGGGGGGGAAGGCAGGGCAGCACTGTGCATTTTTTACTTTAAAAGCATTGCAAGCCAGTCACCTTTGGCTGTTGACTCTGCTCCCTCCCGGGGTGTTGTGTTCCCCTGCCCACAGGCAGCATTCTTCCTCCTTTTCTTTTTTCCCCACCATCTGCCACTGCAAATTCCCCCAAGCATCTCCCGCCTCAGAGTAGAGTTTCAACCCTCAGTAGAAAACAAGAGGGAGAGAAACCCAAGCCCAACCTGTGGCTGCACAGGGAGGGACAGAACCCAGCTTGTGCACAGTCCCCATCCCAGCACTGTCTGGCCTCCACCACTGGGTGCTTCGGAGCACCCTTGGGTGCCAGCAGACACTGGGGGCTGCTTGTCTCAAGGCTGGGGCAGAGAGAGGATGGGGAATGCAGAGCCGTGCAGGCATTGGGATCCTCTTGCCTTGTATGGCCGGGGGCACAGTCCCTGCTAACCCCACTGCTTCAAATTACAAAGCTGTCCTGATCCCACCGAGCTACCTTGGATCCAAGGAAAGAGCCGGCGGCTGCTTTGAAATCTAGACTGGAGTGTCTCCAGCAGGCAGGGCTTAAAACAACAGCTGGGATCCCTCCCCATGGGGCACAGCACCACGGCCACAGAGGGGATGGTGGGCTAGGAGTCCTCTGGGGTAAGGTAAAAGGGCATTTAACCCTGGAGGAGGGATCTCATGGCACCCCAGAGCACTCAGCACCCTCCTGCACCATGCCTGGCCACTACCATCTCCACTAAGTGTCCACAGAAGACCCTGAACCATGAGGGAGAACAATCATAAGCAAAAGTCTGGGATAATTACACTTATGCCAAGCTTATTGCTCTAAATTGAGTTAAAATCCTTTTATGCCCACCAGTTTCTCCAGCACATCCTCTCAGATCTCAGGCCTTGGTCCTGAGATCTCAGGGTCCCTGACCCTGAAACCTTCAGTGGTGATGGGAGCTGGGGGGGTGGACAGGAGCATGGGTGGCTGATGGTCCCATGGGCTGATCCAATTCTTCACATGTTATTAACTCCCCCTTGGACAGTAAGGGAGGAGAGCACAGAGCTATTGCTGGGACAAACTTGGTCATGCTTGGCCACATTCCTGCCTTCAAAAGGGCCTGGGGGTGCCTGAGTTTTTGTGGACAAGGGCCCCAGGAGATCACATTACTCAGGATTTTGTAGCCTTAACAGCCATAACAGGGTAGCAAAATCTGAGTGTGCATGGCTGTGTGTGCATGAGGGTCCTGGAGACATCATCCCCTCCAGCTCAGCCTGGTGTTAATACCTCAACAGATTAATGACACTTAGTGCTTTGAAGGGGAGGAAGGGGGCGGGGAAGAGATGGGACACTAACTGGGAAGATCAGCAGAAAGAATTCTGGCACATACGCCCCCTCATCCTGAGCTCCAGGCAGCTTTTGAGGGACATCAGCTTCTTTCCTGGGTTCCCCCATAACATCAGGACAGCTGCATGGGAAGCTCAGGCTGCCTCAAGACCACAGCCCAGGACAGATGGATGAAACCATCTTTGGGGTGTCCCCCCAGCTGGGACAGGGCAACAGGGACAAGCAACTGTAGCTCAGTGTACACCCAGACTCACATATCTGTGCCCCACTGCTCCTCCAGGGCTGCCAAGCTCCTGCCTCACTCCCAGCCCATGCCAGGAGCCAAATTCAGACCTCAGCCTCCCAGCCTTAATCCCTGACACGCTCATGCCCCATGGCTGGAGCAGGCTGAACAAACCCGGGCTGTTTGCAGAGCAGTGACGTTTTCTGGCCCCCAGCCTGGCCATGCAGGGCAGCTCCCAGCCCTCCTCACTGCCAGCCTGATCCCTCCAGCTCTGGGGAAAGGAAAAAGGCTTTAGAGGGGCTGGTGAGCAAGGAAGAAAGGATTTAGCAGTGCAAAACATCATCTGGGTTTCACAGGCACCAACAGATCTGCTTTAGAAGCACATTGGCTGCCCCCTTGGATGTGCACACCCATAGTGACTGGAGGATGGAGGCAGCCCCATCCCTAAAAAGCTGTTAGACTTCCTTCTGACTGCACCCACCTCTGCACTGGGATGGCCCCTCCTGCTCTGCCACTTTCCTGCAGTCCCCAGGATCCAGCCAGACTCTGAAATAGGTGTGAGGCAGTGGCTTCCCAGGGTCTTGAACAAGAATTAGAGAGTGCAGTTATCTCTACCTTGAGGATCAGAGGAGTGCTATGCCTCATGGCTTTTATGGCTGCTCCCTCCTCTAATTAGACACATGCAGTCACCAATTACCTGCTCTCTCCTTCACACCTGCATGAGAGAGACCTTTTCTCCAGCCCAGCCTTGGGGTAGGCAATCAAGCACCTCCCTGCAAACACTTAGTGGGGAAAATGTCTCTCCTACTCTCCAAGCACCTGGCCAAGGGTCTTTTTATTTGCATTCATCCTCCTGGCCATGGTTACTGCTGCAAAGTTTGTTGATATTTCTTCCATGCTTCCCAACAGCCCTTTGCAAAGGGCTGGCATCAGATCTCCTAAGCTAAAAAGCACGTTTCTACATCTTGCTCAGCACAGCCAGGTTCCCAAGCTGGGACAGCAGCAGATCTAAGGCTCTGGGTCATGGGCAGTCGATGACACATCCTTCACTCTAGCATTAGCTGCTCCAGCCTCCCACCCTGCCTGCCCTGCAGCATCCAGACTTTCTCAGCCTGTTCCCCCTTCCCAAAGAGGTACAAAAGCTCTTAGGACCAATTTACCCCATCTGTGCAGCAGAGGAAGCATTTAAGGCTTGGAGGTGTATCAGGGCCACTGCAAGCACAAAAGACAAATAAACAGGCACAGGATCTCCCAGAAAACCAGCAAAGAACAGGAGAAGATGAACTGGCATCCCTCAGTGTCCCATGGGGGTGGTTTTGTCAGTCTCTTGGTGTTATTGCCATTGATTGCTCTGAGCTGGCACAGGTACAGCTGCAGCCTCTGTGCTGGAGACATAAACATATCCAAAACCTGCACATCAGCTGTCATGTTTCCTAACCCATTTTTCTCCAAACTTGTCCTATCCCCCACACTCAGTAGGCATCCAGCTTTGCCATTCTCCTGGCCAAGAAATGCCTCCCAGGCAGTTGGGCCAGGGCTGCCTTTCCTGTTGCTTCTGTTCCTGCTCATGAAAGAGTCCACAAGATGCTCTGGGTGTGCAGGGGGCATTTAAAACCTGACTACTGCAAACATCACTATGTTCCTCATGGCACTGTCAGCACTGAAGTCCCAACAGGAACCTGGGCTCTTCATCCCACCTTGACACAGTTCTCCTCCACGACTGCTGTTCCCAGGGATATGGGGAGAACCTTTGTGGACATTTTCCTCCCTCCCCTGATGCTCTGATGCTTTCCTTCCACCTGATTCCCTCCCATTTCCCCTGTTTGGATATAACTGTGTGTGTCTCTTCCCCACGGAGCTGATGAAAGAGGTTCCTGCTCCCCCGTCACCCTCTGATGCTCCATCACAGTGAGCCCTTGTTTTGCAGTTAGGAATTAAAGTGACTGGCAATGCTTTCAGGCTCATCTAACGACTTCCAGAGCCTTAATTTAATTTAATTACCATCTCCTTCTTATCTTAATCATCCCGCCTGTGTTTATAAACAAAACACTGACTCCCTGCCCCACGGGCTGCAACCTGAGCACGGCACCTCCCATCTGCACAACTCATTACATTCCTCCCTGGGCCCATCTGCCAGATGTCCTTAAGGAAGCCCATGCAAGCCACGACTGGAAAGGCAGCACAGAAAAAAGTGCTGCATGAACCACTCAGTTTTCATCCACCAGCCCAGACTTTCCTGGAACGCCCTCTTTGCTCCGTGCCTGGGGTGAGGTATTTGGGCTGGGGTTGCTCAGCCCATTCCCTGCCCTCCCGTTGGCAGTGGTGGTTCCTGCTGCTGCCAGCTCTGCCCCGGCCCCTCATTTAGGGTGTTTATGCCAAGCAGACGGCCTGACAGGTTAAATTTCGGGAAAACCGAGGTGCTGTGAGGAGCTAGAGTGGTGTCTGCAAACTGCTGCCCTGCAAACGTGCAGGGGAGGACATCAGATGAGCCATCCCAGAGACAAGCTCCTGGGGCAGCCCCGCTCCTGCCAGCAAGTAAGGGGATGTGGCCAGAGCTCACACAGTGGCTCTGCAACCCCGAAAGGAGCCCAGAAATGGAGAAGTCCTTTCCTGTGCAAACCTTCTGCTGTGGGGAATGCCAGGGGTCCCTCCTGCCTGGTTTGGAGCATCTCCTTCCTGCAGCACAGATGGGGGATGAAAGGTGGAGCGGCTGATTCCATCCCTACCCCCTGGACTTTAAGATCCTGTTTTCAAGGTTCTGCCCGTGGCTCCTAGAGGATGTCCATCTTCTGAAAATCTGTCTCTGCCTCTCTAGGTAATCCTGATCTTGATTATTTTCCAGCTGAAGAGAAGCTGAAAGTCCTCCAGTTGAGCTGTCATTTTGTTACTTTCATGAAGTTAATTTTTTATTCTTCAAGAGCCCAGACTTGCCAGTCTGGACAAACACCACTGAGATAACCTGGCTGTTATAAAAGGTGAGGTGAGCCCCAACTAACCCAGGAGACTCTTGTAAACACCCGAACAAGGGACTTGGCTCAATGCAGGCATAAAAACAAACTTTGGCTCTGACTTCAAAAGCCCCAGAGTTTAAAAAGCAGTTATGATGCAATGTCCTTTGTATGTGAGAGGGGATGGTAACGCCGGGTCCTGCAGGAAGGCACGATGTGCAGGCTGCCCAGGGGGGCATTTGCAGAAGGCTTTGCAAGCCCAGTGTGGTCCAGTGGCAGCAGGCCTGGGGAAAAGGGCATCTTGCTCCCAACGTTCAGATCCTGTCTCCTCCAACAGGAATGAAGCTGCTGAAGGGCTGCCCAGGGTATGGAGAGGAAAGAAAACACCTTGCTCTGCTTTCAGGCAGCAGCCAGGGAAATGTCCCAGTAGCAGCCACCTCAGAAGCAGAACATGTATTGCTAGAAAGGGGCACCCATGAGGTCTGGTGCAATTGGTTGGGTGAAAGCAAGGTGAAACTTAAAAATAGGTATTATCTTGATTTGGATGGATGGATCAGGAGGACCAGGCTCCCTGGCAGTACATTTAAGGTGTTTGTACAGATTCTCTCACTGACTTCAGGGAAGATTGGTTCATGTCCCTGTGGAGAAATCCTTTCCCGAGAACTGCAGCCTCAGCATTGCCCTGAGTCCCTGGACAGATGTCAGGCAGGGGCAGGTTAAACCATCAGCTCATGGAAGAGACCTGAAGGGCAAAAACTCCTGCTCCCCTGTGGCACCCGGGAAGCAATTACATCTGCTGGGGGCAGACGTGGGACCATCAACAGCTTATGAGAGACCACACACAACCACCTTCATGTCCGACGTTACCTTCCCAGGGTGTTTGTTGGGGTAAATGAGATCAGAAAATCTTCCAGCATGGCCACAGCATTGTCCACTCTGCACAGGCAGGGAGCTGGGGCAGAGCATTTGTAGTGAGCTGTTCCCCTTGCACAGTTGCTGGCAGGAAGGACACAGGTTTTTCCTATTATAGCTTAGTCATGGGACTAATAAAGCCTCTTTAATCATGGTTCATCACTTGTACACACACACACACACACAAAGGCAGGCTCAGAGCTGAAGTGCAGAGGGAGTCAGCACCTGGCAAAGTCATTATGGGCCACTTTAATTTCTTTCTAATCTGATACTTAAAAAAAAAAGTAAAACACAGACTGTCACCAGGAGAAGAACTTGGCCCATGTGGGAGGAAAGGCTGTGATGGATGTGTGTGGGGTGGAGAGGGAAACTGAGGCAGGAGAGGATGCAAACTACTCTGTACACAAGCAGGATGGTCCAGCAGGGTGCAGCAGGAGTCCTTGCCATGCCAAGGTGACTCCAGGAGCGTGTCATGGGGCTGAGGTGTGGATGGGGCACAGGGGACACCAGGTCCCCATGTGCTGCTCCCTCTTGCAGGGGATGGAGATAAATATTTCAGTGAAACCCAATTCCCTGGTACAAGCTGCAGCTGTTGCCAGAGATCTCTGACATGGACCTTCCTAGGTGTGCCTGAGCTGGGCACAGAATTGCCCAGGTTTTACTGCAAACCTGTGTCCAGACCACTATGTTTTGTGGAAAGTGGAGCCACTTAGACCTCCTCTCCCCCCACCCTGGTGCAGGATCCCCACTTCTTTATTTCAGACATCCCACCAATAAGGCTGCAATAAAATCTTATCAACCCATAAAACGCACCCTCCTGAGCACATATTTCTGGGGACAAGGCAGAGATAAGGGGTTCAAACACAGGAAATAGCAGAGAGCGCAATAGCAACGGCACTTTAGAGAGGTCCTACATAAACAATGGCCCATCTGTACCTTAAATAAGGGATGGAGTAGGCTGTACCCATCCCTACAACAGTGTTGCATGTGTGACTGCAGGGCATGATGGAGACTGGCAGGCTCTGTCCTGGTGCTGGGCCAGACATAGTGTCCCATGGGTCAAGTTTGGGTCCAGCATCCCCATTTGAGCTTTCAATCCTACAAGGATTTGGTTCAGGGACACTGGGGTGACAGCAACTGAGACATGGGGCTGAGTGAGGCAGGGAGGGTTACCTGAGGGAACTGCATCTGGCAGAGTCCAGTAAAAACTTTTTCTTTTCCTTCACTTTTTTTTCATTTATTGTGGAATAACTCGTAAAGCTCGGAAAATGTTATTCAAATATTTGTGAAGTCAGGGCTGGTGTGTTCATGTCTGACTGCTGCTTCCTTGTGTCCTTTCTCTGAGCTTGGAAAGATCAACCCATCCGAAAGGAAAATACTTCAGTGACATGTTTACTTTTTTCACAGCTTGTTTTCTCGCCTGGATGGGAAAGCCTGGGGCCATCAGCAGGGTTCAAATCCCAGCAGCCTGCTGCTGGCTGGCAGGTGGGGGGACCCGGGGGTACAAACCCCAGCACCGGCCTGTTGTCTGGCAGGTGGAGGTCCCCGCCGTGGCTTGCAGGAGTCCCTCATCCTGTCTCCCCAGTGCTCTGTGCAGAAGGTAAGGATTTCCTGGCAGTCAGTGCAGTCCAATGAGGTCTTCCAGTCTCCATTTCAGTATTTCAGATGGTCTGCATGTCCGTTCCAGCCTAAGTTTGTTCCTCTTGGTATCCATCCCTTTGTTCTTATCCTTCTTTTGCCTGTTGGCCAGGGAAACCCTCTCCCATCTCAATGCTGACATTTAGGGATACCACAGTCCATCAGCCAAAACTCTTCCATGTATAATGCTAAAACAAATAACAATAAATAAAATTATCTTCCCCGCCTTGTCTGAGTAGCCGACATTTCCAGTCCTTGAGTCACTTCTGGTGCTCTTTTCCTAGACACTCCCAATGTGCCACCCTCCTCCTTGGCAAGGGGACACCAGAGCTGGGGACACTGCTCTCCTTGCTCTCATCCTGCTGCCACAGCCACAGTAAACAAAACCTCCATCCTCACCCCACCACATCCAAGGATGGTGGTTGCTCTCATCGCTGCTGTGTTGCACAGAGACACAGTTAGAGTCACTGCAGTACTTTGCAACCACAGATCTGATGGCCCTGGGAACCTGGATTGTCTCTGAAGGACCACAGAAACATTTTTAGAGGTTGTCACACTAAAATAAGTTTAAAACCCATGGTTCTGCCACGGCTTTCACATGCTTTTCTTCCCAAGACAGAGAGGTTGTCCCATTCTATAAATACCAGCTTCCCTTTTTGTTCCTACACTCTTCATGTGGTTGTACTAAAAGAGGCAGCTTTGGCTTGCACCAAGCTGAGTGATCTGGCTTATTCCATAACAACCATTAACAAATGCTCAGAAGGGTTTTATTTTTTTCATTGAACAGGTAAAACTGGGGAGGCTGAAGAACTGATTTTGGTGCAGCCTCACTGGAAAGGGGATGCATGACTGCAGTTCCCCGGGCAGCCACATCTCCCGACCCCATTTGCCCTCCCATCAGGTGAACCCTGCTGGTTTTGTTTCATTAGTGTTTATCAACCTATCTAAGCAGCAGATTCCATTTGTATCATGGCCAAATGCCAAGTCAAACCACACAACCAAGGTTGCTGCATTGACAAGATCATCTTTATCAGCCCAAATCCTGGCCCTGTAAAAATGAAGAAGTTAGAAGGGCTCTATTTTCAACATTTTCTGGGATTGGCATCAGTTACACCCCTCCTTTAATTAACTACATGTTGCTTTGTATAAAAGCCATCTCAATAGTTCAGCTGTGCTGGATGTCAAGCTGGCAGCCTCTGGATAACCCGAGGGGCCTTCTTGCCCTTTCTGAAATACCAGCTTCTTTCTAGACCTCCTCTCACCCTGAGACACAGGAGTTGGATTTGGGTCTGGGAGACCAACGTGCCCACAATGCCTTGCACAGCACAGTGAAACATCTGCATGTGAAGGCAAAGGGCATCAATAAGCACTGCTGAGACCTCCTCCAGGCATGGTCCCTGGGGAGCAGGACCCAGAGGCACGTGGCACCATCTCACTGGGATTTTTCCAACTCTTTTCTTTGCAAGTGGGGTGAGGGTTTCAACTCAGCCCTTCCCAAGTCCATTAATCCAACAGGGTGCCTCTGTTTCCATGACCCTATTTCCACCCTCAGCATTACTCTCCACTCCAGCTCCGTGAGCTCTTCCAGATGTTTTGGAAAAACCCCTTTGCAGTTTGGTAAAAGCTCCAGAAAAAAAAAGAAAAAAGAAAAAGATAATTTCTCCCAGCAGCCAGATCTAAAGGAAGAGGAGGAGGAGGAAGAGAAGCAGAGGATGTGAGGAGCAGAGCCATGGTTGGATAATCTCTCCCCAGGCTACGATCCACATCAAGTACAAAACAGGATTGATGAAGTGCTGAAGCAGGTCAGAGCTACCCCTGATCGCTCTTGAAGGTGGAGGTTGAAACCCTGCAGTCCCTCTTCCTTCCCATCTGTGAGAGCTTTGCCCCTGATGGTGGCAGACTGGCATCTCCCTCTGTGCCTGCTCCCCCAGCTCTGAAGAGCTGGAAACCCACCATCAGCTGTGGCAGCAGCAGGGAAGATGGATACAGCCCACTCTGGAGCTGTAGCTTTGTCCACAGGCCCCAACCGTGCCTTGGCTTAAACCAAGAAGCTGCTGAGATACAGATGGGGCATCAACCTCACTTCTCAGATCTGTTCTACAAGGAAAATTTCAGTCAAGATGTGGATGGGTCTGGGTTAAGCCTTTCCTGGATTAAACCTCTCGAGGGCATGTGCATCCCCCCCTGCCAATTTATAGCCCTTCTTTTCGCTGAAATCTTGTAAAAACAAATGCTTAGTTTACAGAGCATCCCTTCACCTCCCCACTGAAATTCTCACACTTAGCTATAGCCATAACTATATAGAATCAAATTATATATAAATCCAGCACCAGTAATAGAGAGGGTCTGAATCAGCAGCCTGGATTCAGCCTCCACCCAAGTCAGGAGACACTGGAAGCTGGACCTGCCTCCAGACATTGTGGCTGGAGCCCATCTGCAGCTACAAAAGCCAAAATGAAAATAAAGAAGAAACCAAATAACGTGGCATCTCCTTGCCTTGACCACAGGCTCCCTGGGGCAGTGACTGTTTTTTGTTTGTCTCAAGAAGAACAACTTTGCTGTCTGCAAACAAGGAGCTGGAGCAGGGTCAGGGAGACTCGCTGTGGGAAGGGGCACAGAGGAGCAGAGCTCCGGAGGAGGAGCTGGTCAGCAGGATGGGCAGAAAAAAACATGCTCTAAGGAAGGCTACTGCTGCTTTTCTTCATCCTCCAGAACCACTGTGTGCCCCAAAATCTAAAAATGTGGTGCCATTGGCTACCACCTCCTTGGCTTCTCCTGGTGCAGCCCAAGGCTCTGGGGTGTGACCACAAGGCTCAGCTACTCCTGGTAGCCAGCCCTGTACAGTGGCCAGGGAGGAGAAGGGAAGGAAGCCAGGCAAAGGAGATGTTAGGAATCTGGATAAAGGCACCTCCCAGCCTCTGAGTAGGTCAGGGACTGAGGGATCTGGTAGGGCTTTTGGTCCTTTCCAACTGAAAAAGGGCCACCCTGGTCCTGGGACAGGAGAAGTTGCAATTTAGTAGCTTGAACTTGTGCCTCTCAGTTTGAGCTATCCTGGTCACATCAGGAAACAAACACGTTCAGTTCCCTAAACGAGAGGAGGTTTTTTTGTCAGCGTCGTCATTTTTCTAGTTTCAGTCTTTGTCAGCAGCCCTTCCTCTTCCTCCCTGCTCTCTGAAATAGCAGAAAGCTGCATCCTCCTCCCTAGCTGCCTCTCATTGGTTGCTGCAACACCCAGCACTTCTCCCCAGCCACCAGCCCTGTGTGGCAAAGGTCAGAGCCTATGTGGAGGGGACCAAGTCTCCAAGCTCAGGGGTTTGTTGCCTTGGTGGCCCAAAACAGGTATGTATGGGGTCTTGCTGGTACCAGCCCCCCTTGGATGTGTGCCAGGCCCTGCCAGGATGAAAATGCCCTTCCCACCACTCACCTCCCACGAGTCATCCCCCCTTCTCCCAGAGGCTGGGATGAGGAGGACACCCCATGTCCCCTCTGCAAACATCATGATCTCTTTATGCTACTGATGTGGTTACATAAATCCTGATGTCCCCAGACACTAACTGTCCTCAGGAAACCTGCCAAGATCCAGGTTGTGGAATGCACCCGCATACAGCTGCTCTCCAAACCCCACAGCATCCCCCAAGCCTCACAAGTTGTTTCCTCCTTCTCCCCAGCTCCAGGCTTCCCTGTCTTACACGTTCTTCTCCAAACCCATCTGCAGGCACACGACTGCAGCTCCAGCCCACGCGTTGGTCCTCGGGGGAGGAATGCAGACTTTGATATGTGGAGCGTGGCCCACCTGTGCCATGCACAGGCCTGCTGCCATGTGGGCTTCCTGGCCAAGGAGCTGGCATGAAGCTTGCAGGAGAGAGGATCAGGAAGAGACAGTCGTGCTCTTACTTGTATCTGTAGCAGAGCACAGGAGCAGAGCAGCCCACCAAGCTGCACCCCCTCTATTGATGTGCCTCTTCCTCCCCTGGTGTTTTGAGGCAGTAAATCATTCAATGCAGAATCAGAGAAGGCCCTTGGAGACTAACCCCACCTGGGAAGCCTCTGAGAAACCATTCTGAATTGGCATGAGCTAGTGATGAGGCAATGGGGGATGAAGAGGGCTTTGACAATGCTGATGCTGTTCCCCAGGAACCAGGAATTCAACGTAAAACTGAGCAGAAAGAGTTCACATGTATTTTCCCTCCTCCTGAGAATCTGTCATTGCTTTAGCTTGGAGCCAGAGACCACCATGGAAGGACAGGCAATACACCCACAAGCTGAATCTGAAGAGCATGGCAAGGCCCAGTGCCAGCTCTCCTCCTTCCCCATTAATCACTGGGAAGTGGGAGACAGATGTCTCCCCAGGCAGTTTGGAAGGTATCACCAAGGAGCTGGATAAATCAGGTCCCTGCATATATAATGGGGCAATTATTTACGGATTATCAAATATTGGCCCTAGGAACTTGTGGCAATAAACAACAGCCCGTGCCAGGTCATGTGTTTACCTTCTGCCTGCACCTTGCAGCACTGAGCAGGGATGGTGGGCAAGGGCCAGCACCAGCCACGTCCCAGTCAGCACCCCTTTCCAGCTGGAGCCACTGGCGAGGACAACAGGACCTTCTCTGACATACCAAGGAAGAACCAGGGAAGAAAATCTGAAGTCATGGATCCCAAAGCCTGGCTGGATAATAAATCAGCAGGTATGAGTACCAACTGGCTGCAACAATGCTTGTGTTGTGCAGCTGCCCTGAGCCAAGGAAGCGGGGGCAGATACAACCTGAGCCCAGCTGCTTTCTTCCCTCTAGTATCTTTCACCTCCCTACCATGAGCAGCAGCGAGGGGGCAGCAAGGAACGCCTGGTCAGGATGCACATGTAAGAGCAAATTCGAGCTCAAGATCCTAAACGAAACCCTCCTCTGTCATCTACTCATCTGACCTGGTGGTGCTGGAGCTGATAACACTGGTTTCCTTTTAAGCAGAGGCCAGTCATAAATAAAATAAACCAAGCGTGCTTTGTGTTTCCTCTGCCCAGCCTTTCATCCCTGCTCCTCAAAGCTGCGCGAAGGGGAAGTCCTGAGTCCAAGCAGGAGCTGTGTTGGGACAGCAGAGGCTCCAGGCTTGGCCTCAGTTGCACTTGTGCTGGTTCATGGCTCCAGCTAGGATCATCTTCCTCTTTCAACAGAGCAACATGAAGCAGAGATTTTACTTTCAGGGATTCACCTTCCCAGCACTGCCCGGAATCAAATCACCATCCCTTCCTGACCTACCAGCCAACAAGTATAAAAGGAGAAGTTCATACCCAATAGCTGGCCAAAGAGCTGGGGGGGGAGAAAGGACATGCCCTCCCCTTTCCCAGCACCAGTGCCTAACTGGAACCAAGATGGGACATTCCAACAAGCAGCCAAAGAATGGAACAACTGACAAATGCAATGGCCCCAGAAGCTGCTGGCTCCGAGGTCATTCCCAATGGCTCAGCAGCTCATTACTGGAGCTCACACTGCAACAAGGTGCATGAAGGTCCCTTAACACTAGGCCAGAGCTGTGTAGCAAGTGCTGGGGGTGTTGGCTTCTTCTGTCTCCCTCACCACCTTGCAGGGTGTGATGTTTTACTTTCCTCCCTCTCCTTAGGCTGGGCAGCTGCCAGGGGCTCCGTTTTGAGAGAGACTGAAGCCTCCTCGAAGCAGGAAGGAGAGGTGCAGGCTGCAGAGCTGCCCCCCATCCTGCAGCAGCAGTGGGTGTTGAATCAGGCTCTTCTAGAGTTACACCCCTGGGTGATTTTTGTAAGATTGTAATTTGTCTCAGGGATTTGCCTGGAGTCTCCAGCCCTCTTCTGGTCGGTCCCATGAAGCACAACAGGGTGAGTGCAGAAATACAGAGATACCATTGACTGCTGCGTTGAAATGTAACTCAAAAACGTTATTTTGAGTTAAATAAATAGTTTAAGTAGTTTATATTTAGAAAATAGGTTATTTTTGTTTTCTCACCAGCATGAAGCCTGAAGGAGCACTCATACCTTCCAGCCCTGGCACGGCACAGAGGTGGCCTGTCTCTGGATGCTGTTTGTGGAGAGCAGTCTTGAAGATCCCAAGCAGAGCAACCAGGAGCAGGGAGCTACCATGGGATTGTAGACCTAGGAGAAAGAGAACTGGGGTGAGCTGGTGAAGAGCTGTGCCAAAGCCCTTCCCGGTATAACCTGCTCCCAAGGCAGCACGACTGGAGCAGAGGGCTGGCTCCTCATTGCACGGGGGAGTTTTAGGAATTCCCTGGAGGAGCTGAGGTGGCTGTGGAGGAGGTATAAATACCTCCAAGTGGCAGATAAGCAAGTCTGGAGAAGCCTCACATAGAGGCATGTGCTGGGGAAATTGCAGCCCTGATTTGGTCTGGGGTGGGAAGGCTCCATGAGACCCCTCTGGATTTGGGGTAACCCCAACTCATCCTCCAGGAAAGAGCTGAGCTTCCCTGGAGTACCCAGCCAGCAGGCAATGCCTAGGAGACTCTGCTTGCACCCCAACTATTGTTTTATGGTATGGCTACTTTTCTGCAAAGCTATTGTCCTAAAGCAAAGAGCATGGGGTTTTAGGAAAGCCAGTGAGTCACTCTGGCTCCAGAGGTGGAAGAAAAGGCCTGAGACCCCCCTGAGGGGGTCATGGTGCACTTCTTAGACAAGTAATGCCTGGTGGCTGGATGAGGATGTTCAAAGCAAGAAAATGAAAAGACTTTGCAATGGCAACATTTGCAGGCTCACTGCTGTGCCTGGACTGGCTGGTGGGCAGAGCCCACCACTAAAAACAATCCACAAAAAACATAATTTCTTAAATTGATATATTAATCTTAATAAATGAATTCATAAGGCTGCAGGTCTGGTGGCCCCTGGACTAGTTCCAAAAGACTCAGCCAAGGCTGATTCCAACAGAATCACAGAATCATAGAATCCTAGGGGTTGGAAGGGACCTTGAAAGATCATCTAGTCCAGCCCTGTTGCCAGAGCAGGATCACCTAGAGAACCCCAGCTCTGACTGCATCCCAGCAGTCACAGACCCTCTTTTATGGCCATGAGGTACCAGTAAGAAGCTCAGCACAGGAGTCCACTGGCCACACACGGCTATGGGCCAGGAGCACCGGGCTGGCTTGTTCACACTGAGGTATTTAAAGGATGTGGGTTGATTTGTTACCACAGGAGGTACCTATTTCTGAGGTTTGGTGGCTGCTATACATGGGTGTGTGAGTACATACACAGGTGAATATGGCCAGGAGCAATAATGCCTGAGGACACACACAGCACTGGAATGCAGGTGTGGGCACACCCGGGGCTCTGTGCTGATGTTTCCAGCTGCAGGACAAGGCAGATGTGGGACAACACATCACAGTGAAATACCTGCCACAATATCCAAAGGCACCATCCACCTCAGGACGAAGGACTCTTTCCTCCAAGAGCCCACGGTGAAAGCCGAGCAGGCGCCAGGAAGGGGAACATCCCGGGGCGGGGGGTCCCCAGAGCCCGGCAGCACCGCCAGGAGAAAACTGGTCCGTGGGGTGTGGAGGGGAGCACAGCTTCAGCTCCAGAGAATCCAGGCTGTGCGTTTGGAGACCTCTAGAGACTAGTGGAAACAATCACAGCTCCAGAAAGGCACCTGGGTTAGCGCAGGGAAGCTTTGCAGGGAAACTCCCCCGGGAAGCGCAGCGCTGGGCTCCTCCCGGGGTGTTTCACCACATCGTGAGCAGCGGGGAAAAAAGGCTGTGGAACAAACAAACAAGAGACACGGCTAATAACAGCTTGAGGAAAGGTGCAAACTCTGGTGGTTGCATGACCAAATGGCTGGCAAATGCATAAGCAGGTCTGCTAATAAGTGGTTTGATAATCACTGTCACACTAACAAAGATCCCCTGCAGTTCCCCAGCCAGCAGGTTATCAGCTCCTTTCCTACACAGCCTCCTTCCACCCCAGAGTGTATCTGGCTTTTCTGTACTCCAGTGGCACATAATCAGTGCCTTTGGGTTTTTCTCCATCCATCATCAAAGAGAGGGAAAAGTTATGGCATCAAGAGTAACCACCCAGTGCTGCCCCCAGCAGCTGGGATTTTACACCTATTTTTAAACAGATGCTACGATGGCTTCTGAGCAGTGGCACAAGAGGCAGAAGGCAAATTAGTCAGTATTTGGGCACCATTCACTGGTGAAACAAGTTTGCATCTTTCCCCAGTAACTTTTCCTGCTCTCACTGAAATGCCAACAGGAAGCACAGCCATGAATTTTGGGAAGCACTGAGTGTGTCAAAAGATGCAGTCGCCAAAACTGAAGCAATCCCAGTTCCCCTTCCTTTCTGAAGAGCTTTCTCATCTCTCAAAACATGCCTTCACTGGTCTTTTTGGTCTCCTACAGGGCAGTCCTGCTTGGCCTGATGCACCTTTTTGCAGGCAAAAAGCAAATTCTATACCTGCTAATGGTGGTGGCACCAGCAGAGGCTGCAGACAGAGCTGGCATGAGACTCAGTGTGGCCAGGACATCAACCTGCCAGGACATCAACATGCCAGGACATCAACATGCCAGGACAGGCTGTGTGTGCAGATTCATGGCAAGTGCTTGGTTTTACTACACAAAATAAAAGGCTACAGCAGCTTCTCTGGAAGTCATGACTCATTCTGCTTTCTGCCCTGTGTGGGTACGATGCAGCACCTGGACACAGAAAGGACCCAGTATTTGTCCCACCACAGCTTGCTGGGCAAGGACCTCTGCTACCCCACTGCACCATAACCTGCCCTGTGGTGCCCAGGTCTACTGATTTCACTGACATAATGATGATGAATCTTGTCACAATCCTTTAGCTTGCAGATCAGAGCTTTCCTACCTGCAGGACTGCAGCGCTGTCTGGTTGGGCCCATCATCATGGTGGGGATCTCCAAAGCAGCTCCTTCTCCCCACAGTCCCTTGCCTGGCTGGCAGGGCTAACAAGCAGGGAGGGAAGATTTGGGGGGTGAAAACACAGCTTTGGGTTCAGGCCATAAGTAGAGGAGACATGCAGCTGGGCAGATCCAAAAGGCCAGTGTCCAGCATCCTAGTGCAGCCCAAGGAGGGGTGGGTGGGAAGTCCATGGCCCTGCCACCATCACCTCAGCACCTTCATCATTGGATTGCAGGTCCCTTGCATGTCCTGATGCTGCCATCTGTAGCACAGAGCTCCTGGCACAGAGCCTGGAGAGCTGGGAGCTGAGCAAGGAGACCACAGCACAGCTCAGCTTCACATGGTTTGGCTTTGTAGGAGTCCAGACGGGCAAATCCCAGCCTGGGACTTGGCTTTTTCAGCCCCAAGAGAGGCTGTTGGCTTCTATGTCCACTGGATTGCATTTTTAATCATCTGCCAAGGGCACCAGAGCCTGGGATAGTAGTTCTCATTCTGCTTATCTGCTGGAAATAAAACAAACACATTAAATAAGATCAGCACTGCAGCCTATGCAGTGAAGAAGCTTTAACCACAGGAGCCATGGATTCCTGTAGGACCAGCTGGGGAGCATCACAGCCTCCTGTGCATGCAGGGAGACTGGTTTTAGTGCATTTACCCTGTAAAGGCAGGGTGTGGGGGGGTGGGGATGTGCAGCCATCCCTGCCTTCCCTGGCTGGGCTTCACGCAGCCATCCATTAGCACATGCTGACTGTCAGCATGGAAACCCCCATCCCTGACATTCATTTAATCACTACCCATTTCTTTTTCCACGACATTTCCATTTGCCTTTTCACGACAGGAAATAGCAGACAAAAGCTCCCTCACCCTGCTCCCAAATCCCTGTATTGTCCCCAGCAGGGAGGGGGAACACAGGGCTGGGACAAGCTGAGCTCAGCACAGCAGCATCCTGACCTCCCCCCCCTGCCCCGCGGTGCCATGAGGTGGAAAAACAGCTGTGACAGGGCTGGCATCAGCTCATTGCAGACCAGGCTCTGGCCCAAAATGAGTGAGCAAAAAGGAAAACAGAGAAAAATAAATCTCTGCTGGTCAGGGTGAAGCTGAGCTCCTGTGGAAGCCACCACTTCTCTCCTGCCACCTCCCTTCTCTCTGGACCTTGCAGCAGGTGGGAATCCTGGCATCTCTCCCCCAGTTTTGGGAGTCTCCATCCTTCCTTCAGCCATCAAACACACCCGTCCCCCGCGGTGGAGAAAGCAAAGCCGCACAAACAAGGTCAAGGAAGGTGGAAATCCTGACAGACGTGGGGATGCCACTTGCAGCTCAGCCCCTCTGTCTCTGCCCAGCCCAGGCTGCTGCAAAGCCGAGAGCTTCACGGCTGCCAGTGAAGGACAACAGGACAGGTTTTCCATCTTGGCTATACCAGGGCTTGCTTGGGTTAACACTGCCCTGATGGCAGCACTTCTGGCTTGGAGAGTTTAAGCTGAGACCAAAATCAGACCAGTGCTTTAGCAGAGGAAATGTGTGCTTTGCCGTTTGTCTCCACCTGCAGCAAAGAGGGAATTGCTGTTCCCTGTGTGTGTGGTGTTTTTTCCTGAGGTTGTTGTAGTGGTGACAAGCTAAAGACCAAGGCCAGGCTAACCTGGGTGCTGCCATCATCACTTGCTCTTTGAAATGGTATCACCAGCTCCATCAGCCCTCTGTGTTTCACAGGGTGAACACTGGTGTGGCCAGAGCTTTTGAAAGACCATGCACATGCTCACAAAGCTGTTCACTAGAAGTATCCAGGCACTAGGGTATGAGGTCAGTCATTTTCATATCTCAGTTCTGCCCAAAAACATGTATATCCCAAAAACTGCCTTGAAAATGTGAAATCATGACAGAGAGAGAAACAGGGGAGTGAAAGTGCTGAGCTATGGGGAGAGAAAGCAAGGCATGGAACTAGCAGTGAAGATATCAAGGTTGGAGATATTTTCCCAGTGTGAATGACAAGTTTGGGAGAGAGGAATGCTCAAAAATGCAAGATAATTAGAGTGCTAAAAAAGTGGGGTGAAATGGCAAGCAGTTTTTATTAAAATGAGCTATTTAATAAAACTATGAATTATTCAAAAATGAACATTTTCCAGCTCCTTTTATGCAAGTTTAACCTTCAAGTTGGGGGAGCAGGTGGAACAGGAGATCAGGCAGGAGTTTGTGGGAAGAGTCACCCACGTAATACTGGGTGAGGATGGGCTGGATGTCACCCTGCACCCATTCCTTGTCTTTCACACATTGCTTCAAGGCATCACAAAGTTTTCTGCTTTGGATTTTGTGTTGCCCAGGTGGGGAGAAGGAGCAGAATGTCTTTGTGTCCTGCTGACAATGAAGGCATTCGGGCTGTTCGTTAGTTTTTGCTCCCTGATCCCCTCCAGGTCTTTAGAAAGATGCTGGGCACAGCAAATCCCACCTCATCAACTGGATGTTGTAGCCACCTCATTTTGTACCAGTTTAGAGTCCCTGAAATTGTTTAGGAGTGAGAAAAGGGCAGAGGCAGAGTGTGCCTGTGTGGGAAGCAGGGAGAAAGGAGAAAACGATGAGGGTGTGAGAAAGACTGAGAAGTGCAAGGAAGGAGCAGGACTGTGCTCCTCTCCTACCTTGCTATGCTTCACCTTCACCTCCTCACTGGCAGTTCAAGGCCCTGTACCCAGAGGGGACATGTCCTGGCTGGTGTGTCATGGTCAAGGGTGAGACCAGCTCCCACACAAGCATGAAAGGACAGGTTCTGCTCCCAGCTGGCCAGAGCCAGCAGCATGGCTCCATGGCCCTCCATCACTTCTTTGGCTTGCTTAGGTTTGAAATTAATCTGCTCTGTGATCCTGGAGACCAAATTGTTCTCCACTTTAACCCTCACTTCTTTGCTGTGAGGGTCCCGTGTACAAAGCTCACCAAATTGTTCTCCACTTTAACCCTCACTTCTCCAGCTCCAAAACTGTCTGTAACTCCCTCCTCACCAACCACTTGGGAAAGGAATAGTCTGGACACCCTAGAAATTGAGTTTGCCCAGGAGTAGGGTGTGGATTAGCACTAGTCCTCAGCTGGCCACCTGCTGAATGATGTAATAGGTGTGGGTGTCAGGGATGGAAACAGACACTATTTTTTTTCCCAGGAACTGGGTAAAAATGCTGCCCTATTTGCCAATAAAATCACATAAAGAAATCCCTGCTGAAACATCCCTCACTGGGCAGACCAAATGAATTGTTCAATCCCTGCAAAGCTCCAGACACGACATGAGCAAGGACTGAAGACTGAGCAGGAGGACACAGGCTGAATGTTGCTTGGTTTCAGCACTGGCAAAATCCTGCCACTTTGCTTTGAGGGTCCCGTGTACAAAGCTCCAGGTGATACTGTTCAACTTGCAAGATATTTT
>NW_009952596.1:0-2434 GCF_000747805.2 Chaetura pelagica | reverse complement strand
CCAGTGCCTCTGCCAGCCCCCCCTTCCCTGGCACAATTCCTATTCCACAGCTGGATGCTGGAAAATGGGCTCCAGGGGAGTGGGTGGGGCTGATCCTGGGGATGGGGGGTGGTGAAAGGAGATCCCCCCAGCTCCTGTTGCAGAGGAGGATCAGGTGCCAGCTCAGGTTTCCCTGGCTGTCACCGGGAGGTGGTGGCAGTGTTCCCAGCCCCCTGTTCTCCTGTGTCCCCCCCCCCAGGAATACACCATGCTGTGCCTGCTCTGTGGCCGGGCTGAGGACTCCATCAGCATCCTGCCCCAGGACCCCCGCCAGATGACCCCCCTCTTCTGACTCCAGTTTGTATCCCAGCACGGATCCCTTCCCTGCCACCACCCCAGGAGGTCCCTGTGGAGGAACGACAGGAGGATCCCTGGGGACAGCACCATCCCTTACATGATTCTCTTCTCCAAACCTCCCACGTTGGGCTGCTGGGATGGATTTGAGCCCCCCACCTCGTGCTGAAGACACAAAGGGTGCCCAGCAGGTTGTCACCCCAAAACAGGGGTCCCAAAGGGTGCTCTGCCTCACGTGGGGACAATAAATGTGACATGTTCCAGCTCAGTGGTGCAGGTGGAGGCGGTTTGGGGGGGGGTCAGTGTCACCCCCCTCCCTGGGCTTCCTGCAGGGTGTTGGGACCCAATGCAGGTAATTTCCCTTGGGATTCCTCCTGCTGTGTCCCCAACCCCCTCCTGTCCCAACACTCTCCCAAACCTCTCTGAGAAGCACCTTCATTCTGTTCCCTCCCTCTGGGGACCTGCATGTGTGGGTCACCCCCCTCCACACACACCCTGGATAATCCAACCCTGCCCTGCCAGAGGCTCCACATTTCCCGGAGCAGAAAGGGAGTTGGCTGAGCCAAAAATCCCTCCCCTGGGACAGGGTGAGGCTCTTGGCACCCAGCAGCACCCACCTGCACCCTGGCACTGCTCCAGCCCATCTTCCTGCATCCGTGAGGTTTTTTTTTTTTCCAAGCTGATCCCAACCTCCACCCCAACAAATCACTCCGAGGCTGCTCTGTTCCCTTCTGGCTCCTTTATTCCCACCAAACCCACGGTGGCTCCTGCTCTCCAACCCCCCATCCAGCCCCCTCCCCGCGGCGGTTTCGGAAGGGGCCGTCACCCGGCGGGGAGCCGGAGCCATCCCGAGGGAAAAGCAGGTGGATCCCACCCTACTTGGCCAACTTGAGGAGCCTCTGGATGTCGGGCTCCAGCTGGGCCGTGGCCGTGCGGGGGCTGTAGCGCCGGAAAGGTTCCCCCTCGGGGCCCACCAGGAACTTCTCGAAGTTCCATGAGATGTCGGAGCGTCGCACGGGGCTCCAGGTGAAGAAACGGGGCTCGGTCATCAGGTGCCCCACCTCGTCGGCTGGGGTGGGCAGGTGTGCTTTCAGGTAGGCAAAGACTGGGTGGGTGTCCTGCCCGTTCACCTGGCACTTCTGGAAGAGGGTGAAGTTGGGCTCGAAGCCGTTCCCTGGCCTCACGTGCTTCAGGCTGTTGAGGATCTCCTCGTTGGTGCCGTTTTCCTGTGGGAAAACCCAGGAATAGGTCCAGGAAAAGTGTGGGTGACCCCTCCCTGGAGGTGTTCAGGGACAGGTTGAAGCAACCTAGTCCAGTGGGAAGTGCCCCTACCCATGGCATAAGGACTAGATGGTCTTTAAGGTCCCTTCCAACCCAACCCATTCCACGACCCTCTTGTTTTTTAGGCTGTTTTTTTTTCCCCCCCCACCCTCCTCTTCCTCACCTCACCTGGTAGCCGAACTGGTTGCAGGGGAAGCCCAGCACCACCAGCCTCCTCGGGTAACGCGCCTGGAGCTGGTTGAGCTGGGTGTAATCCCTGACCGTGGTGCCTCAGAGGGATGCCACGTTCTCGATGAGGACCACCCGGCCCCGGAACACGTTGAAATCCACCTTCTCCCCGTGCAAGGTGGTGGCGCTCAGGTCGTAGAAGGACTTGGCGACGGGGACGGTCATGGTGGCGTCTGCTCGTCCCCACCTCCCCAGCTCTGAGTCTTAAGGGGCTGCCTGGACACCCACCCCCCCTCAAGACCTCCCCTCCACGTGACATCCAAGCTCCAAAGGTCTTCTCAACGGGAGAAACCGGAGCCGGTCCCACCCTCTGGCACCCACCCAAGGGGGAGAAGGAAGAGGTAGGAAGGAGAAGGTGTGGGTGGCAGGGGGCCAAGGCCATGTCCTACCTGCCTCAATAATTCATGGGGTGGGGTGGCTGCTGCTCTTCCCGTGCCCCTTGGGGGGGCTGGGGGGGCTTGGTGACTCCAGCCCAGCTGGGGTTGGTGCTGAGGGATGGGAATGCCCGGAGGAGTTGGGGAAATAATGGGATTGTGGGAGCTGTGAGGAGGGGAAGGAGGTGGGGGGGGCTTGGACCTTGTGGGGTGTCCTG
>NW_009952595.1:0-268 GCF_000747805.2 Chaetura pelagica | reverse complement strand
CCAGTATGGCGCCAGTATGGGACCAGTACGGGACCAGTATGGCCAGTATGGGAACAGTGACACCAGTATGGAACCAGTACGGGACCAGTATGGCACTGGTATGGGACCAGTATGACCAGTACGGGACCAGTGGCACCAGTATGGCACCGGTATGGCACCAGTGACACCAGTATGGCACCAGTACGGGACTGGTATGGCCAGTATGGGCCCAGTATGGCCAGTACGGCACCAGTACAAGACCAGTATGGCCAGTATGGCACCAGTATGG
>NW_009952594.1:0-604 GCF_000747805.2 Chaetura pelagica | reverse complement strand
CTGCTGGGGATGCAGCCCAGGACACGGGTGGGTTCTGGGCTCCAGCGCACGGTGCCGGCTCATGGGGAGCTTCTCAGCACCCAACACCCCCAAGGCCTTCTCCTCAGGGCTGCTCCCAGCCCATTCTTCTCCTAACCCGTATTTGTGCTTGGGATTGCCCTGAGCCTTGTGCAGGACCCTGCACTTGGCCTTGTTCAACTTCATGTAGTTGGCATGTGACTACCTCTCCAGCCTGTCAAGGTCCCTCTGGATGGCATCTCACCCCTCCAGTGTGTTGACCACACCACACAGCTTGGTGTCACTGGCAAACCTGCTGAGGGTGCACTGTCCATGTTGCTAACAAAGATGTTGCGATAATTCACCCTGGATGAGACTCTCCACAGCTCAGGGCCTGCACCAGTACCCACCCACACCTGAAACACTGCTTAGAGGTAGAGAGCTGGCATGGTTCTTAGCAGTGGTGAGAATAAGGCACTGCTGTTCCTCTCATGGCTATGTTCTCCCCTCCCTTTTCCTATAGCAGAAGACCCTAAATCTTCAACATGTTCTGACCATGCTCATAGCCAGGGCAAATCCTGCATAACCAGAACTAACAGCATAACAG
>NW_009952593.1:0-1476 GCF_000747805.2 Chaetura pelagica | reverse complement strand
AAAAAACTCCTAAAATGGACCCAAAAAGCTTCTCAATTCTTAAAGATCATCTAATTCCAACCCCCCTGCCATGGGCAGGGACACCTCCCACCAGACCAGGTTTCTCCAAGCCCCATCCAACCTGGCTTTGAACACCACCAGGGATGGCACATCCACAATTTATCTGGACAACCTGTTCCTGTAGAGAGAAAAGGTGATGTAGTTGCTCCTCAGATACACTTTCATCATCCAAGCTCTGGTGCCTAAGACCACAGTTGCAATTCAGCAGGGAGGTGAGACTTGTGGGCAGAATTGTTTGAGTAGACCCAGTCATCTTAGAGCTCATGGTCATGATGGGCTGGCATCACCCTCACAGGGTGTAGAGCAACATCTGAGAACAATCACAGTAGGGAGGAGTCATAAGGACATGACAAGATGAAATAAGACTATTTTGAAAGAAAAATAAAGAGTGGAGGAAGTTGAGAAGCTGAGGTGAGAGGGGAAGATCCCACATGGGGAGCATGACCACATGACGATGAGCAGTGGTGAGTCCAGCTGGAACTGGCTCTGTTGAACATAGGAGATGCTTCTAGCAGCTTCTTGCTGAAGACACCCCTGTAGGCCCTCTACTACCAAAACCTCCTAAAATGGACCCAAAAGACCCTAAAATGGACCCAAAACCTCCTAAAATTGACTTAAAAATGCCTAAAATGAATGAAAATGTCCCCAAATTGACCCAAAAAGCCTTTAAATTGACCCAAAACCTCCTAAATTGGACCCAAAACCTCCTAAAATGAACCCAGAATCCCCCTAAAACTGAACCAAAAGTGCTGGAATGGACCAAAAACTTCCTAAAATGGATCCAAAAGACCCTAAAATGGACCAAAAACCTCCTAAAATTGACTAAAAAATGCCTAAAATGAACAAAAATCTCCCCAAATTGACTCAAAAAGCCTTTAAATTGACCCAAAACCTCCTAAATTGGACCCAAAACCTCCTAAAATGGACCCAAAAGACCCTAAAATGGACTAAAAAATGCTTAAAATGAACGAAAATCTCCTCAAATGGACCAAAAAGCCTCTAAATTGACCCAAAACCTCCTAGATTGGACCCAAAACCTCCTAAAATGGACCCCAAAAACCCTAAAATGGACCAAAAACCTCCTAAAATGGACTAAAAAATGCCTAAAATGAAAAAAAACTCCCCAAATTGACTCAAAAAGCCTTTAAATTGACCCAAAACGTCCTAAAATGGACCCAAAACCTCCTAAAATGGACCCAAAACCTCCTAAACTGGACCCAAAAGACCCTAAAATGGACCCAAATCCTCCTAAAATTGTCTAAAAAATGCCTAAAATGAACGAAAATCTCCCCAAATTGACCCAAAAAAGCCTCTAAATTGACCCAAAACCTCCTAAAATGGACCCAAAACCTCCTAAACTGGACCCAAAAGACCCTAAAATGGACCCAAATCCTCCTAAAATTGTCTAAAAAATGC
>NW_009952592.1:43843-44413 GCF_000747805.2 Chaetura pelagica | reverse complement strand
TTCCATATTGTTGATTTTGTCACGAGCAGAGGTCACTCAGCTACAGCAACTTCAGCAATTCTGCCACATTTTAAGCAAAGCACATGCTTCCCTGTCTTCTTGTTTCAACAAGATGAGGATCTTTTTTTCACAAGACCTTTGAAACTTTCTATAAGGCTCTTGCTCAGTGCAAGATTCCCATAGGGAAGATGATGCCGGCAGAGAAGCCCTGTGGTGCCACGATGGCACAGATGCTCTCAAGCAGACCTGCCAAGGAGAGGCAATTGCCATCACACACAAGAGAAAGCTACCATCAAAACCAAAATGAGGGATGTTGAGGGATGTGTGAGAAGCCATGCTTGACGACCTATTCCAGTAAAATTGTTTGAGAGGGTACATTTAGCTTGAGATGTATTTTGCAGACTTACTGTGTCTACCCTCCATAAAATCACAGAACTCAGGGTTACCTTGAGGTGGCACGTAGTCCATTCTCTACTGCCTAGGCAGGAATAGTTGGCTAAGGAGGTGGCTGGAGGGATGGGCAGAAGGGGGAGAGATGGAGGGGGGGGGGGGGGGGTGGGAGGGGGGGCG
>NW_009952592.1:37540-42916 GCF_000747805.2 Chaetura pelagica | reverse complement strand
GGTATTTTTGAGGTGTAAGAGGTGGGATTTAGGGGGGGGGCTAAGGGGGGTTTTGGGGTTCAGAGGGGGGTCCTGACCCCTCCCCCCCTAATATTTTCTTGGCAAGTTGATTATTGTAATTTGTGTTTATGAGGAATGTTACCCACCAAGAAGCAGCTTGTGCAACGCAGCCACTGAGCTCATGTCTTTCCTAACCACTTCTAATACACTTGCGCTTTGCACGTCGCTCTTTCTCTTAGACCTGATTTCTCTATCCAACTAATTTGGGGTCTTCCTGTACCTAAGAAGCAGTAGCCTTTCCTGGAGAACCTAACCCTAACTCTAAACCATAAACCCTAACCCTAAAGCTTAAACCTAACACTAACCCTAACCCTAACATAACCCTAACCCTAACCCCTAGTCCAAACCCCTAGCCCTAACTCCTAACCCAATCCTAACCCCTAACCCTGAACATAAATACCTAAACCTAACCCCTAACCATAACCCCTAACCCACACTCTAACCCTAGCCCTAACCCCTAAGCCTTAACCCAAACCCCTAACACAACCCTAACCCTAACACCTAACCCTAACTGAACCCCTGCCCCTGACTAACCCTAACCTCTAACCCTATCCTTAAATCCTAACATGAACAACTAACACTAACCACTAAACCTAACCAATTCACCCAAAACCTAAACCTTAACCCTAACCTTAAATCCTAAACCTAATCCTATCTCAAACCACTAATCCTAACCACTTAACACAAACCCTTACCCTAAACCCAACCACTAACTACTAACCCTAACAAACTTTAATTCTAATCCCAAACACTAACCTTAACCCTAAGCCTATCCTTAAATGCTGACCCTAATCCTAAACCTAACCTCTAACCCTAATGACTAACCCTAACACTAGACCCTAACCCTAATTAACTAACCTCAACTGTAACCCTAACCACTAACCTAACCCTTACCCTCAACCCTAACCCCTAACCCCAAGTTAACTAAACTTAACTCTAACCCTAACCTCTAACCCTATCCTAACCCAAATCCTAACCACTAACCCTTACCCTAAACTCTAATCCTAAACCCTAACTAACCCTAATGCCAACCCTAACCCCAACCCTAACAGCCTTAACCATAACTTCCTAACTCTAACTGCGTAAGCCTAATATCCCCAACCCTTATCTCTAACTGCTGAACTGGTGGTGTTGGTGTTGTGTGCCATGTGTTACTTGTTCTGTATTCAGTACAGGTGTGGGGGTGTAGGGTGGCAGGTGTGGTGTGAGGCAGAGAAAAACAGTTATTAGCTAATTTGCATAATTGCTTGAGTCATTACCAGTCCAGCTGGGAGAAAGGCAGGCAGTATAGCCAGCAAATACTGGATGGATTACTCCCAGCTGGAGTGGTAATCAGGGGAGGGGAGTGCTAATTCTTAACTCTACATAGTTTATATAAAAAATTAAAAATAATATGTCCAGTGCAGCAGCAGCAGCTCCCTGGGAGTAAAAATTGAGTTATTTAAATTTTTTTTAAGTTTTTTAAATTTTTACTTCCAGGGGGCATTTGGATTCTGCTGCACAGGACATTTTACAAAACCCTATCTACGAAACAGTAAAGATGAGGGAGAAAAAAACAAGAAAAAGAAAAAAGCAGAAACACACAAGAGAAAAAAAGATAAAATAAACAGAGATACAAGATGGGGAGACAAAGGGACAGAACGGGGAGGCAAGACAGACAGACAGAGAAACAGTCTCTTTGTTTGTTCTAAGAGACAGAACACAGGGACAAGACACAAACAGAACAGGGAGACAAAGAGACAGAACACGGAGACAAAGAGACAGAAGACGGACAAGACAGAGAGAACAGAGAGACAGAACAGGGAGACGAGACAGACAGATAAAGAGACAAGACAGAGCACAGTAACAAGAATAAAACCCACAGCAAAACCAAGGAGGCAGAACACAGAAAGAAAGACAGATGGGTGGCAGGAAACAGACAATAAGATGCAATAGTTGAGAGAGTAAGACACGAACATATGACAGTCTACAAGACCAGAAGGCACGGAGTACAATGTAGAGGAACCTAAACACCAGGACCCAGACACAATGAGAAACAGACAAAAGCTCAGAGAGCGGGAAATGGACAAAACCGGACAGAAGTTCTCAGAGCAAACTACAGGTGGAGAGAGGGATGCAAAAACAGAGCGACACACAAAGAACTGCACAGACAAACAGAAACAAGAGTGTGATGCGACAAAGACAACAGAGACGCAAAAAGTCTTACAGCAAAAGTAGGAAATGCTGACAAAATCTAGGCGAGTGGGAGACAGAAATAGAGGCCAAAAAAAAGCCACAAGAGAAACAGACTGAGATATTAGAACATATATAAAGAAACACAGACTCTAGGAAATCTTGACACAAAAAAAGCCACAGAGATTATATTAGACAAGGAGACTAAGACAACACAACGCACAGAGCATAGGGAGCTAGAAGACACATTAACACAGGGATGCTGAAAAGCTACAGCTGACATTAAGACAACTGGAATGACACTACAAGAAAAGGACAAAAGGAATGTCACAGAATCTAGAAAACAAAAAGAACAAAGATACACCCACAGAAGTAAAGGACCAGACCAACAGGAAGAGTAAGATCAAACTCACTTTTTAAAAAATGAAAACACAGGACACAAACACTGAGCAGCCTCCTCTTTATTGCAGCTTTAGGCCATTCCACTAGGCCTAAATAACACACAGGACGCAAACACTGAGCAGCCTCCTCTTTATTCCAGCTTTATTGAATCTGCACCCAACCATAAATGACAGCTGTAGGAATCATCCCCAGTACTAGCATTACATCTCAAATTCCTTTCCAAGCCCATAGGACTAGTTATATTTTTTCATAAATATCTGGAAGAAATGCATCTCCAGGTCCAAAATAAACATCAAATAATACACAGTCATTCAGACATACCACTCTTACCCCCACCACACACACTGCTGCCCAGCCTCCATTCTGCCTTCCCAGAATACCTGGCAAAGGGCCCCTAAACCCCTAACCCTAAGAAAAAAGAGAGAGAGAGAGAGAGAGAAGGAGGAAGGAAAAAAAAGAAAAAAAAAAAGGAAGGCTGAGAAAAATAAGAGTAGGGCACATAAATCAGAGACTCGGGGACCAATAAAAATCAAAGGGAAAAAGGATGGGGTGGGTGGTCGAATAAAAAAAAAAAATTTAAAAAAAAAAAGAGAGAATGGGGTGGGTGGGGGGAGCAAAAAAAATGGAGGGTGTGACAAAGAGACAGAACAGGGGATTAAAAAAATGAGCAATAATGGAGAAGTGAGAATTGCATAGAAAAAAAGAGAGCAGGGAAGAAGAAAGGGGGGTAAAAAAGGAGAACAAAAAAATTCAGAGATAAAGAGAAGAGAAAGCAGGGTGGGGACAAGAAAAAAAGAGCAAAAGGATGGCACCCTCACCTTTTGCTCCCCTCCACTCTGCTGCCTTTTGGTGCCCAGCTTGTTCTTCTGCATAACATGGTGCCTCACAACCTGCTCCTTCAGTGCTCCAGCCCTCACTCGCTCACCACGCCGGAGTCCACTCGAGTAATAACATCTTGCTTCACACTTGGATTCACACCCAGAAAATGCGCCAGAGAAGTGTTAGCTAGTCAGAACCACCAACAGTCCTGCCAGGACTCCAACGCTGGATGCCTGCCCACCTTCATCTGCCACCCTGCTCCCCTCTCCTGTGCCCTTTGGCAAGCAGCTTGTTGCTCTGCGTGGAGGAAGGTGTGCTTGATTTGTGGGAGTTCACTGAGCACCAGCTCTGCAAAAACCTGTAGTAAACAAGGTCTCCCTCTCTGCATTTTGGGAGCTAACTTAAAATGGCAACACCTTCACAGTCACACAACAAATCCTGATTAATTTATTTTTTTAATATTTTATTACTTCTGCCATGAAAAGTACAAAGAGTTGAGTCCAGGGTAGGGGCCAGAACCAAGTCTTCCCTGGGGGTTCCCTCTGCTGCAGGGGCCCTGTTCAGCTCAGGAGCTTTTTCCACACAGTGGGTCACCCCCGACACATGGGGGCTGAGGCAGGGCTCCCCAAGGTGCAGCTCTTATTGCTACTGAACTGGGGTGGGGTGAGGGGGAGCGGGGAGTGTCCCCTTGGCCCACCCTCCCTGCTGGGGCTGCCTGGGTCCCTGGAATGGGGGGGTCCCCAGGGTGGAGCTGCCCCAGGGGGGATCAGAGCTTGGGGGTGGAGGCAGCCCTGGATGCATGGGTCCCTTGCCTGCCCAAGGGATGCATGCACACACAGGCAGGGGAAGAAATAAATATTTACATTAACAATAAGTTAAAACTACAAAAAGCTGCAAATGGGCACGACACAACGCAAAAAGCAGGAACTGTGGGGGACCTGGGGGGCCAGAGGGTCCCAGGGCTGGGGAAAGCCAGCAAAGAATCAGAAATAAATAGGAACTGAATTCACTGAAAAGCAAGAAATTATCCTGACAGAGAAAAGAAAATAAATAATAGTAATAGTAATAACAACAACAATAATTAATAATAAATAATAATTAATAATAATAGTAGTAGTAATAATGATGGGGCTGCTATGGGGGACTCAGCCTGTTGGGAGGATTGGGGGTTTCAGAGGCTTTTCTGCCCTTTTCTTTGGCCAAACTGACCAAGCAAAAGCACCTGCCCCAGCAAGCTGAGGAGGTTAGAGAAAAAATGCCAGCGTTGGGGTATTTTAAAGAGGGTGGAGGCAGGGCAGTGGGGACAAGAGTAGGGGTGCTGGAGGCTCAGGATGGGACCACCTGGCAGCCTCGATCTCATGGCATTTTAGTGCCATCAATCTCCCTCCCAGAACGTGCTGTGACCATGCTTAGATATCATGATATCTAGCTCTGCCTCCAAGCAACTCGGAGGGGCAGGAACACATAACAGATTCTCACCCCCCTGCAACTTCCCCTCTGGAGGGGCAGTTTTGGAGGACATCAGCAGGTTTCAATTTTTTTAAATTTTTTTTTCTTCTCTTACAAAAATAGATGGTTTTGTGTCTGTTGCTCTGGAGGAGTCACCACTTACTACGACAGTCGCTCTCCTCGCTACCGTAAGTGCTACCGTAACTGTAAGTATTTGCTATTTTTTGTTCCTTCTCACAAAAAGAATTCCATCTCCAAAAAAAGGCAACAAATGGAAAAAAATGAGGAGAGAGAGAAGACACACACCCCCCATCCCAAACCCCTAGACCAGAGAGGAGAAGGGCACAGCCCCCAATTGGCACCAGCCTGGGAATAAAATGAGCCAAATCCGGTGTGCTGGGGGAGGTGGGAGGGAGGGAGGGGTCCCTCCGCAGGCAGCAGCCCGAGCCAGGGCTCGAACCCGCAGACCCTGAC
>NW_009952592.1:32908-37493 GCF_000747805.2 Chaetura pelagica | reverse complement strand
CATGGGGGGCAGGACACCCCTGGAGGGTGGGGCGGGGACGGTGGGGGGGCTGGGTCCCACCTTTCCCAGTATCCCCACCCAAAGGAGGGGGTGTTGTCTGGCACCTGCCCGGGGGGGGTGCTGAGGGTGCTGGGGATCCCCAAGGTACCTGGGCTCACCAGGGTTCACGCAGAGTGCTGAGGGAGGGGCAGAGGGCCTCACTGCCTGGTCTCCACAGTGCCCGAGAGGGTCCCCCAGAGTCTTTGAGGTGCCCATCGCATTCCTGAGGGCCTTGGAGGTTACCTTCCTCCATATCCTGACTCCTTCACGATTCCCAGGGGTTTTGGGGTGCCTTGGGGGCCCACAGCATGTCCTCAGTATCCTGGGTGTTCTCCCATCTTTCCAGGGTGCTGAGATAGGAGGATCTTCAGGGGTGCCCCTGCATCACCATGCCCCCACTATGTCCAAGAGCTCTGGAGCACCTGAGGGAGTCCTCAGGGTGTCCACGGTGCCTCAGGGAGAGGTAGGGGTGTCCATGGTATCCAGGCTGTCCTTTAAGTGTCCCCATGGTGTTCTTGGTGCCACAGAGGGGAGACCTAAGGTTGCCAAGTGCCCAGGGGAAATCTCCGTGGCCTCCAGGGTGTGGAGATCCCTACAGTGTCCATGGTGCCCATGGAAGGCGTCTCCAAGTTCTCCAGATGTCGAGGGGAGGTCTCCAGGGGGTCATTGGTGCTCACGGGGATCCCTGTGGCCTGATAATGCCAGGGAACCCAGTCCCGGTGGCCAGAGGGCCAGCAGGGTGGGGCTCAAGCCTTGTGCTGTTTGCTGGTCTTGAAGGAGACCTGGAGCACACGCTCACCCAAGCGGTAGCCATTGAGGCTGGCGATGGCCATGGCGGCCTCCTCGTAGTTGGTCATGGTGACGAAGCCAAAGCCCTTGCACTTGTTGGTGGCGAAGTCACGGATGACCTTGACGTTGGTGACAGCACCAAAGGGCCCGAAAAGCTGCCAGAGGACGCTCTCATCCGCCTCAGGTGCCAGGAGACGAAGATGCACCAGCCAGTGCCAGGAGCCCCCAGGCCCACCCCGGCCAGCCCCGGCACTGCCTCGATGGCAAGGGGGGAGAACCTGGGCAGCAGTGACAGCGGGCTGGCCTGGGGTCAGGGCGCCCAGACACCAGGTCTCCCCTTCCCCCAGGACACATGGGGGGGAGGGGCCGTTACCTCTTCACGCCGTAGGCCACATTCAGCAAATTGTCAAGCCTAGAGGGGACAAGAGGCCATTAGGGGGCACACAAGGGGGAGGAAGATTCTCATATACGGGGGTTTCTTTGCCATGTGGGTGTCACACACCCTGTGGTGACCCCATCCCCTGAGGAGTGTCCTCATGGTGCTGGGGATGTCCCCATACCCTGTAGTGGCCCCGTCTCCTGGGGGGTGCCCTCCCTCATTCCCAGCAATGTCCCATGACCCTGCGGCCCCAGGCACATTGAGCTCACCGGAAGCGCTGCGGGGGGTGGTGCAGGACCCCGTAGCGGCGGGCGCTGGGGCAGAGGCTGAGCAGGGCCCCCCCCGCCTTCTGCCCTGGGCTGTTGGCAAACTTGACTGTGATGGGCTCGGCGGCACCCAGCGGTTTCTGCCCGTGCAGCCCCCGGACGGCCTCCTCTGCCTCCACACGTTTGTCAAAGCGGATGAAGCCCACTCCCCGCGAGACACCTGCAAGGTGTTGGGGGGGTACAGAGCCCTAAAGGCCACTGCACGGACACAAGACCCAAGTGTCCAGGGAATCCCCCCCACAAATGCACCCACAGGGTCCAGGTATTCAAGGATTTTCCCCTGCTAGACACTGCTGCCCACCAACAGGACCTAGGCACCCACAGTGACACTCTCCTACTCCATGGACCCTCCTGGGAACACAGGCATCCAGGCAGCACTCCCCGCTTCCCCTGTGGACAGAGGCGTCTGGGCTCACCTGTGACCTGATCAACAAGGATGCGGGAGGTGATGATGCGGCCGTACTGGGAAAAGAGCTGCTCCATCTCCTTCTGCCCCATCGCCTTGGGGAGGCCACTCACATAGAGGTTGGCATCACGGATGGAGGCTGAGCTGGGCCGAGCATAGGACACCTTGGAGGAGGGGAGGGTGGATGAGTCCTGGGGACTGAGACGTCTGGGTGCCAGAGCTGTCTCCCACCCATAGTGATGTGTTCCCCCAGGTGCCCAGGCATCTTCCCTCACCCTCCCAAGGATGCCTCTAGCATCTGCCCCCTTGAGGGACCCCGTGGTGTCTACTCCTGCATGAGACACAAGCACCCTAACCCTCAAGCCCTTGTAGAAACCCTCTGGTATCCAACTCCCTGCACATCCGTGCGCCCATCCCCCCTCGCCAGGCACCCCTGTCCACATGCTCTGAGGGACCCACCCTCCCCCCACCCCAGGGAACCCCTTGATGCCCACCACCCCCAGGGACCCCAGAGTATGGCACCTTGATGGTCTTGGTCTGCAGCTTGAGTCCATTGAGTGTGCTGATGGCCTTGTCGGCATCACCTGCCTCAACGTAGTTGACGAAGCCATAGCCAAGGCTCTGCCCTGAGGCACAGGGTCAGCAACAGAGCCAGTTGTCCCCTCCCCGGTTCCCATCCACACCCCTGTCCCTAAGACCTGTTTCCATCCCATCTTGATCTCTGTCCCTGTGGGACCCCAGCCCCACATTCCTGTCCCAAGGATCCTGTGGTCAAGGGCTGACAACCCCAGACAGTCCTGAAGTTGCCCCTGTCCTCGTAGTCCCAACTACACGCCCATCCCTGTCCCAGCCTCACAGGCCCCCATGTCCATCTCCATGTTTCTCATATCCAGTCTCCCCATATGCCATGTCCCATGTCCTATCTGCCTGTGTCTCTGCACCCCATTTGCTGTATTCTGTCTCCTTGTATCCCGTGTCCCATCTCCCCACATCCCATGTCCCATCTCTCCTGTCCCATACCAGTGACCTTGTCACGGACGAGCTTGCAGGACTCGATGTCCCCGAGGCTGCCAAAGAGGCTCCTCAGCTCCTCCTGGCTCATGCTCTGGGGCAGGTAGTTGACAATCAGGTTGGTTTTGCTGTCATCAGCTGCAGCGGGGCCTGGGGGGGCCCCATTGGGCAGCACCGCGGCCACCCCTGGCCCCGGCACCGCCACCACCGACACAGCCACGGGGACAGGGCCGCAGCCCGACGGGCCTGGGGTGCTGGAAGCCTGGGCCTCCACCGTGCTCAGAATCTGCTGAGGGGATGGATGGGTGTCACCAGGGTGTCTCCATCACGGGGACAGCAGATGGACAGGGACACGGGTGTCACGGGGACAGCAGAAAGACAGGGAGACGGGCACAGGACCCAGGCAGGGGACATGGAGTCACCCCTAAGGTGAAGTCGGGACAAAGCTGTGGGGCAATGGGGAGAGGAACAGCAGGAGGGGGGAAACACCTGTGCAGGACATCCAGGTCCCCACAGACAGGGCAGGACAGGACCCTGCAGCTGCCCCAAAAAGCAGGAGAGGACCCAAGAACGAGCACGCCTCTCCCTCCGGGGGATAATCCCCCATTGTACAGCAGAGCCCCTGCACCTCCCCCACACACAATAGCGGGGGACAATGGGCCTTTGTGGCTGGGAGATAGGACACCCGGGGCCACCAGCCACGGCTGTGGGGTCCAGGGGCTGATTTGAGGTGGAGGGGCCAGATGCCTGGGTCCTTTGTAGGGGGGCAGCCTGTACCTTAAATGCAGGGGCTGGCACAAGCGAGGGCGTGTCTCTCTGCTTGCGGGGCAGGGACAGTCCCAAAATTGGCCAGTGAGAAAAAGCTCAAGAGGAAAAGCCGAAAATCACCAAATCGGATTGAGAAAATGGGATTTGCCAGCAACACAAGACACACACACACAGACACACACAGGGACACACTGACACAAACACACACAGATGAGGGGGGACACACGGACACAAACCCTCTGCAGCAGCACATGCCTCTGCCACACGCGCCCGCTGCACACAGAGACAGGGCTGCATGTGCACACATCTCCCCACACGCGTCCCTGCACCCACACGCTAAAGCAGAAGCATGTGCATGCACGTGGGGCACATGCGTGTGCACCTGTATGCTGGCACCTCTAAGCTGTGCATGGCAGTGGCTCTACATAGCCCCAGTGCCAAAGGGAGATAGCAAGGTCCCCACCCCTGCACACACATGTCCCACACAGGGCACACCCAGGTCCCAGCACAGCAGATGACACATGGGCCAACGTGCCCTGTACGCCATGTTGCACACACATACATGTGCCCTCAACACACGATGTGCACATGTGTGCATGCAGCTCTCCCGGCACTCCCATCCGCATTTGAGCATATCACACGTGGGGCAGTCACACAGGGAGACACAGAGACAACAGGGTCGTGGGGGGGGTGGCAACGCTGCGGGGGTCGCAACGCTGGGGGGTGTCTGGTGAGGGCTTGTGTGTGGGGCAAGGGCAGCGTGGGGTAGGGGGGACACAGAGAGCAGGGGATATCGGGGCAGTGGAGACGCAGGATGCTGTGGGAACCCGCCGTGCCTCCCGAGGTAAAACCCCCAGGCCCCGCCGC
>NW_009952592.1:31274-32247 GCF_000747805.2 Chaetura pelagica | reverse complement strand
CCCCCCGGGCTGGGGGGTAAGCGGGGCCCCCCGCGCCCACCGGGCCCCCCAAGCCCTCCCAGCAGACCAGAAGGCAGCAAATAAAACCCACGGCTTTAATGGGCCTGGGGAGATCGAGGAGCCCCGACGGGTGTCGAGGCCCGCCATGCCCCCGACACAAACAGGGTCCCCCCCACCCCCCTTCAGACCCACCTGCCGTGGGGGAAGGGGTGGGGGTGACAACTGAGACTCAGGAAATAAATAAAGGGTATGGGGGGGAACCAGGGTAATGGGGGGGTCCTGGGAGGGGCTGGTTTCCCAGGTCTGAGCCAGGGTCAGATTCCACCAAGTGCACTGAGTTCAGGGGGTCCTGTTGGGGACAGGACCCCCAGGTGTCCTATTTCCCCTCCACCAGCTGTGAGGCAGCCCAGGGAAACTGGGGAGCTGCAGGGGGCAGGAGTCCCTCCTATGTGCCACGGGGCTCGGGGTGGCTCTTGAGGGCATGGAACTTGAGGCCTTCAGGGCGCTCAAAGCGCCTCCCACAGCGCTCACAGGGGAAGGGGCGCAGCCCGGGACCCCCATGTCGCCTCATGTGCCACGTTAGGGAGGCACGTTGGCGGCAGCGGTACCCACAGATGTCACACCTGGGGGGGCAACACGACTGCATCACTGACCCTGCTGCACCCCCCTCAACACCCTCCCTGTCCCCCAGGGGGTCTCCCCGGTGCCATCTCCTCTCCCTCACTCACTGCAGGGGGGTCTCCCCGGTGTGTGTCCGCTTGTGAACCTCCAGGTGGTTCTTGCGTTTGAAGGATTTCCCGCAGGTCTCGCAGGTGAACTCCCGCACACCTGGGGAGGCGGACACAAGGGAGACACTGTGGGGTGGGAGGTGTCGGGGTGGGGGGGAGGACTGGGGATGCTGGGGAGACATGAGGGGCTCACCCGAACGGATGACCATGTGACGCCGCAGGTGGTTGGCCAAGTAAAACCTCCT
>NW_009952592.1:30121-30575 GCF_000747805.2 Chaetura pelagica | reverse complement strand
TGCCAGCCATGTCACCACTGTCAGTGTCCTCAGCCACGGCGAGCGGGGCGAGCTCCTGCAGAGGCTCTGGGGGGGGCTGCGAGGAGGGCTCGGCAGAATGGAGGGGCACCTCCTCCTGCTTCAGCCCCGGCACCTCGTCCTCCTCTGCCATCAGTGTGACAAGTGAGGCACAGCTGCCCCAGCGCCTGAACCCCCCTTGGCACCTCGACCTCCTGATTCCTGACCCCAACCCCACCTGGCCCCCCCCCCAGCACCCCAATCCCCCCTGTCACCTGAAGTCCCAACACCCCAATCCCTCTCCTCTCTGTGACCCCCATACCTGTCTTAGGGAGATGGGGGTCCAAAAGGGGTGGGGGGAAGGCACCATTCTCCTCCAGCAGAGCGCAGGGCACCTCATCCCCTCCCACATCCAGCTGCAGCCCCCCCAGTGCATCATAGCTGGGGCTGGCCAGGA
>NW_009952592.1:29565-29957 GCF_000747805.2 Chaetura pelagica | reverse complement strand
ATTGCCACCTCCCCTGGTGTCGACAGGCCCCCTCCAGGTGCAGTTTCCCAGCCTGAGCTGCAGCCACCCGAGGAGGAGCTACCAGGAGCTGCTGCTGTGGGAAAGAGAAGATTTAGGGGAACCCCCAGACGGTCCCCACACAAGTGACCTCACCCCAAAAAACCCACTGAGCCCCAAAAGAAGCCTCCTTGACTGACCCCCCACCCAAATGCCAGGTGCGCCTCAGGTGCATCCTAAGGTTTGGTTTCCCCCCCAAACCACCCACAGCCCCCCACGCACCGTCATCGCTGTCCCCGTCAGAGTCGCTGAGGGGCCGCAGCGGCGAGTGCAGGTCCTGGAAGTAGCGGTGCCCGCGCTCGCAGTGCCAGACGGCCGTGGTGTAGAGCCCCACC
>NW_009952592.1:27084-28542 GCF_000747805.2 Chaetura pelagica | reverse complement strand
GGGGCCACGCCGGGCCCCCCACGGCTCCCGGCAACATCCCCCCCAGTGCCGTGCCCCCGCGGTGGGTCAGGGGGCTCCAGCGCAGCAGGTGGGGAGGGGCCCGTCCCCAGGCAGGGTGCCGCAGGACCCCCGGGGGTGCCGGCCGGGGGGTCCCCATCCTGCAGGCGGAAGATGACGGGGGTGCGGCCCAGGACGGGGTTCTCCTCCTGCAGCCCCGCGATCCACTGGCCCAGTGGGCGCCGGTCGCCGGACCCTGCCATGCACAGGGCAAAAACGGGGCCCTCCTCCACTGTGGGGCACGGGTCAAAGGGACAGCGGGGACAGGGGAGCCCCTCACCCCTGCCCCCACCTCACCCTGCCTTACCCTCTTCCACATCAAAGTCGTCGTCATCCCAGGGGCCACGCTCCAGGTCCAGGTCGAGTTGCAGGGGGTAGTACAGGCTGCGCTCGGGGTCTGGGGGTTCCTCCTGGTGAGGACAAGGGGTCTCCTCCCACCCATCCTGGGACAGAACTCCCCTCTGGTGCCATGAGGGACCCTTCCGATGTCTGCTGGGCTATGGGGGTCCTGCTTCCTCCCGTCTTGGGCCAGGGAACCCCACTGTGGCCACGGGTAGCCCATCCCACCACCACCCCTCATAGCCATGCTCCCCCTGCCCTTCATTTTCCTCCCAAGGAACAAGAGGTTTTATCCCATCCCCTGCTGCACCCCGGAGCCCACTGGCTCACCCGCAGGTGGGGGGGCAGGGGGTCCCCCCGTAGCACATAGTAGCTCAGCCGGGTGCTGCGCAGCCAGAGGGGGAACGGCCCCTCCACGAAGACAGGCCGTGTCGGGCCGTGCCGGGCCAGCAGCTCCTGCTGCTCTGGGCTCTGGGCACCTGCGGGGTGTGGGAGGCAGCTGGGGACCCCACACAAGGAAGCCCAACACTGGGGACCCAACACCACGGGGCTCCCCTGAACAGCCGGGTCCTTCTCACAGGGTCCCCAGTCTCAGGCACCAGGTCTGGTGTTCCCGAGACATGTGGGTCCCCACCCCAGACACCTCCCAGAATGTCCCCTGGTGCTCACCCACAATGTAGGGCTGGACAGAGCCCTCGTCATGCCCTTCTTCTGGCACTGGCCGCTGCAAGAGAGAGATGGTTGTCACCAGCTGCCACTTAATGATGGGGGGACACAGGGACTCCTTTGGGGCACAGCCACGGTGACAGCAGGAGCCCCTGTGCTCCCGCATCCCACCCCCCCCCCAGCTCCATGCCCCCGTGTCACACCCTGCTGAAGGTGAGGCTGGGTTCCTGTCCCTGTGCCCTCACCCACAACCCATCCTATCTGGCAGCCTGTGATATCAGTCCACTGCCCACCCCTGCACCCCTCCCTGACCCCCAGTATCCCCATCCCCACGTCCCACCTGATAGACGGTGACACGGGCGTCGGGGTCGTTGGCGATGCGGCGCAGGCCCAGGC
>NW_009952592.1:24508-24836 GCF_000747805.2 Chaetura pelagica | reverse complement strand
GACAGAGAGACAGGAGGAAGGGACAGAGGGACAGGAGGGATGGACAGAGGGACAGGAGGAAGGGACAGAGGGACAGGAGGAATGGACAGAGGGACAGGAGGGTCAGACGGGAGGGGTCGGGGGGATAGAGGGATGGACAAAGGGGCAGGAGGGAGGGAGAGAGGAACAAGAACAGACGGGAGGGGTCGGGGGGATAGAGGGATGGACAAAGGGGCAGGAGGGAGGGAGAGAGGAATAAGAACAGGCAGAGGGAGGGGGAGGTCGGGGATGAAAGAAGGGCGGGAGATGGGGGAAGACAGTGAAGGGATGAAGGGGAGCTAAGAGGATG
>NW_009952592.1:21183-23134 GCF_000747805.2 Chaetura pelagica | reverse complement strand
GCTGGCGCAGAAGTACGACCCGCAGCGGGAGCGGGAGCTGCGTGCCTGGATCGAGGGGACCACTGGCCGCCGCGTGGGGGACAGCTTCATGGACGGCCTCAAGGACGGCGTCATCCTCTGCGAGTACGACCCCTGTCCCTGGCCTGGGGACCAGGCTGTCCCTTGGGAATGTGCTCCACCCTGACCCCTGACCCTGGCTCGTGTCTGGGGTCATCCTCTGGGAACCCCAACCTTGACCCCAACCCTTGCTCCCGCTGCCCTCAGCTGGGCTGACCCCTGCTCTGCCCCTGACCGTGACTCTTGCCCTGACCCCCTCCCAGGCTCATCAACAAGCTGCAGCCCGGCTCCGTGCAGAAAGTGAATGAACCCGTCCAGAACTGGCACAAGGTGAGGGGGGTGGGGGGTCTGAGGCAGGGGGTGGCCATGGGGGTGCTCAGGGGATGGCAGGGGGGTTGGGTTGTGGGTCCGGGCTCTGAGCTCACCTGTGTGCAGCTGGAGAACATTGGGAACTTCCTGCGGGCCATCACGCGCTACGGGGTGAAGCCCCACGACATCTTCGAGGCCAACGACCTCTTCGAGAACACCAACCACACACAGGTCCAGTCCACCCTCATCGCCCTTGCCAGCCAGGTGACTCCACTGGGGTGGGACGGGGTCCCTGGGGGCAGACTGGGTGTTCCTGGGACCTCCCTATGTCCCGTTGGGAGGACACCACCCACGTATGGGTCCATTCCATTTCCTTACCTGCTGGTTGGCAGGGGCCAAATGGGGCAAAGCTGGAGGCTTGGGGGAGCCCTGGAGAGTATTTGGGGTGTCAGGGGGGCCTAAAAACGATGGAAACCAAGGGAGTTTTGGGGCAGTCCCATGGGAACTTGGGATAAATGTGGGTCTGTGTGGTCCAGTGGGGTGAGGGCCTGTGCGCTTCCTGAGCCCCGGGTTCTCACGCAGGCCAAGACGAAGGGGAACAACGTGGGGCTGGGGGTGAAGTATGCAGAGAAGCAGCAGCGGCGCTTCCACCCCGAGAAGCTGCGCGAGGGCAGGAACATCATCGGCCTCCAGGTGCCACAGGGACACACGGCGGGGGGGACGAGGACAGGGAGGAGCAGACAGAGGCGGTTCCAGTGTCTTGGGGCCAGTGAGTGCCATCAGGAACACTGTCCCCATCCCTCCCCATGACCCTCCCTCTCCCCTGTCCCCAGATGGGCACCAACAAGTTCGCCAGCCAGCAGGGCATGACAGCGTATGGGACGCGGCGGCATCTCTATGACCCCAAGCTGGAGACGGACCATCCCCTGGACCAGGCTACTATCAGTCTCCAGATGGGCACCAACAAGGGTGCCAGCCAGGTGGGGACATGGGGACACTGTCCCCAGGAGCATTAGGGGTGCCAGCAGGAGGGCAGAGGGGTGGAACATGGGCACTTCCATCCCCTTTGGGGACCTCACTGTGCTGGGCCAGCCAGGTATGGGGACACAGGGATGCTGATGTCCCTAGGGGGACCCCAGTATCCTGGGTCAGGCAGATAAAGGGACTTGGGGACATTTCTGCTTGGGGGGGGTATGGTCATGGAGACCCCACGGGCACCAGGGGGGAGGATGGGGCATCCCCAGGGCCCTGACATCCTGAAATGTGGCCCCCTGAGGAGGCTGAGGGAGACCTGGGAGGCTGGGGACCCGCTCAGCCTCCCTCGGGGAGCCCAAGGCCAACATCCCCAGCGCTGCCCCTGCCTAGGCGGGGATGACGGCACCGGGGACAAAGCGCCAGATCTTTGAGCCATCGCTGGGCATGGAGCACTGCGACACAATGACCATCGGGCTGCAGATGGGCAGCAACAAGGGAGCCTCACAGCAGGGAATGACAGTCTACGGGCTCCCACGCCAGGTCTACGACCCCAAGTACTGCGGCGGCCCCGACCTGCTGGGCCAGGACGGCCTCGACGGCCTCTACAACT
>NW_009952592.1:2075-3580 GCF_000747805.2 Chaetura pelagica | reverse complement strand
CGCCCCTGTGTGAAGCCACCGAGGCACAATAAAACCCACACGCAAACCTGTTGCCTCCATGGGGACTGGCATGGGGTCAGTGCAGGGCCAGGGGGACACAGGGATGGGGGGACAGAACGAGGTGTGGGGGAGGGACAACTCCACATGGAAATGGGACAGGACATGAGGCCACTACAACACACAGAAGGACAGTGGGACATTAAAGGGAACAGGGGCAGAGGTACACCAAGACATAGGGAAGCATGGAGAACAAGGATGGGGACAAACACACTGGTACAGAGATGACATTTCAGCAGCCAGACATCCTGAGGGTGCCATAAAGGGAACAAGGATGGCCCTGGACATCCCGGGTCCCCATGTCAGGGCAGCGCCAAGCCCAGGCTGAACCCCTCAGAGCGCCTGAAATGCTGCACCACATCCCCTGCCCCCTACCCTGCAGGAACACGACAACCAAGCCCACCCTAAAGAGGCCCCTAGGGGGCAACCTAGAGGTGGTGGTAGCCAAGGGTGACAATGTGTCCTAGGGTAGCTGTGAAACCAGAGATTAATTAGGGCTGCTGAGCCTCATTAGGGCCTCAGCATTTCCTGGCCTGCTGGGGGCTTGACCATTCCCACACGCCCCACGGGGCTGTTTCACACCCCACAGACCCCACATGCCCCCGTGCCACCAGTGACAAGGACCCAGAGCTCTGGTCCAGCTCCACAAGGGTGTTTATTCAAGGGCAGCTCAGCCCAAATGCATCCCCCTCCCCACTCTGGCACAGACCTCACCACTGGGATGGGAACAAGTCCCAGTGAGGCTGTGTGAGCCTTCTCCCCGGACCCACCTCAAGAGTGGGGGTCCCATCCCTGGAGTGGGGGGTATGTCCTGGGTCCCTGTGTGAGCTGGAGCCCCAGTGCCCGAAGACAAAAAGGTAGAAAACATTAAGTAAAGAAAACACTATAAAAATGCCATGAAGGGGTGGTGGACCAGGGCCAGGGACATGACCACCCCACTCCCAGGGTCTGGGGCCCTCCCCTGGGGGCCGGGTCTCCCCCACCCCAGGGCCTGGGGCTGTGCCATGGGCAGGGGCTGCCTCGGCCACTACTGGTTGGCAGCTTCACAGGCATCGATCCAGTCGCTGTAGACGTCCACAGGCTCTGACAGGTCTCGGGTGGGGGGGGAAGTTAAGGTGCTAACAGGGTGGCAGAGGGGGGCAGTTCAGGTGGGTGTGGGGGTGGACAAGGATGTTCTGATAAGGATACAGGTGATGGGTGTTTGGAACTCCTCCAGGCAGACGGTGCAGGAGATCACCCCCGTGTTGCGGGCGCGGTCCCTGGGGGCAGCAGGGGACAGGCTCTAACAGGCGACCCACGGCAGTTCTCCCCTCCCGGGCTGCAGCCCCCTCCCAGCAGTGCCCCCCCCCCGGTCCCCTGCTCACATTTTGACGTCGCAGGACTTCTCGTGGTTGCAGAAGGGGCAAGTGAACTGCGTCTCCAGTGTCCCCGTCATCCTCTTCTTGGGC
>NW_009952592.1:0-340 GCF_000747805.2 Chaetura pelagica | reverse complement strand
GCATCCCGGGGGCCGCGGGGGGCTGCCCCCACCCCGAAGTCGTCCACGCCGCCACAGAGCTGCACCGTGTCCAGCACCAGCAGCCGGGCCGAGGCGTTGGTGCCCGGCAGGGAGAGGCGCAGGCTGTAGTAGTAGTGCGGGAAGTGCCTGCAGGGCATGGGAGGCTTGGGGACATCATGGGGACACACCAGGGAGACTTGGGGACAGCCTGGGGACACGCCAGCGGCATGCACGGGCCGTAGGAGTGCAGGGAGTGATCACAGGACACAGGGGCCCAGGGGGACACCATGGGGACATCCCGGGGGTACTTGGGGACAGCCTGGGGAAGATGGGCAGGTGG
>NW_009952591.1:1624-2288 GCF_000747805.2 Chaetura pelagica | reverse complement strand
ATGGATGGATGGATGAGGGATGGATGGATGGCAGAGGGATGGATGGAAAGGGGGAGGGATGGAGAGAGGAGCGGATGGAGGGAAGAGGGGTGGATGGAAAGAGAGATGGATTTAGGGCTGGACAGCTGGAGAACAGAGCCAGCAGCTCCAGCTGACCCCAGCAGGGAAGCCATCCATCCTGCCCAGCCCGGATCCAGCCCTGCTCTCTCCCAAATCACATTGCTCTAATCCAATCAACAACCTGTAACCCGAGGTAACTCCTTAATTACCTCATCTTTTATCGGGCCTAATGAGCCTGAACCGGGAATGAAACACTTCTGGGATATCTCTGGCCTCCCCACGGTCATTTGCCCCCGGGGCCTGTGGCAGGAGATGGATGAGGGCAGGGGCTGCAGCCTGGCAGGGATCCAGCCTGGCACTGCCTGGGATGCTGGGCTGGGACCTGCAGGATGTGGCCCCTCCTGCCTCAGTGTCCCCAGTGGGGCGGGCACTGGGGTGGGAGCAACTGAGGGGGGGAGCTGGGGTTGGGTCTGGGTGGGAAAGGCACAAAGGGGGAGTTGGGAGAGGGGGTGGGTGGTGTGGCGTTGTCATGGCAGGGACACGGCATTGTCATGGCATTGTCATGGCAGGGGCACGGCATTTTGCCGGCATTGGCCAGGCAGGG
>NW_009952591.1:0-920 GCF_000747805.2 Chaetura pelagica | reverse complement strand
GACACTTCATCCCAGCTTGCACGGGGTGGTTTGCAGGAGCCATTTGCACGAGCCATTTGCACAGACCATTTGCACAGGGCGGTTTGCACGAGGCATTTGCACAAGCCTTTTGTATGGAGCAAAGGCAGGGGGTGTTTGCACAGGCAGTTTGCACAGGTTGTTTGCACAAGGTGGTTTGCACAAGACTATTTGCACTGACCACTTGCACGGGGCGGTTTGCAGGAATGATGAGCAAAAGATATTTGCACAAGATATTTGCACAAGCCATTTGCACAGGGCATTGGTATGGAGGGATTTGCACAGGCAGTTTGCACAGCCCATTTGCACAGGATGATCCCCACGACCTGCTTGCACGGACCATTTGCACGGGGCAGTTTGCACGGGGCTACTTGCACAGCCCACTTGCACGAAGCCAATTTGCACGGGGCATTTTTCAGGAGCCCTTTGCACAAGCCCTTTGCACAGGCATTTACACAGGGCCGTTTGCACAAGCCATTTGCATGGGAATATTTGCACGGACCACAGACACTGGCCAGTTTGCTGGAGCCATTTGCACAAGCCGTTTGCACGGGGGATTTGCACGAGGTCATTTGCACGAAGCCATTTGCACGGGGTGCTTTGCACAAGCCATTTCCAGGGCACTATTTGCACGGGGCCATTTGCACAGGGCAGGGCACTATTTGCACGGGGCCATTTGCACAGGGCAGGGCACTATTTGCACGGGGCCATTTGCACAGGGCAGGGCACTATTTGCACGGGGCCATTTGCACGGGGGATTTGCACGAGGTCATTTGCACGAAGCCATTTGCACGGGGTGCTTTGCACAAGCCATTTCCAGGGCACTATTTGCACGGGGCCATTTGCACAAACCATTTGCACTGGGCATTTGCAGGGCACTATTTGCACGGGGCCATTTGCAC
>NW_009952590.1:42335-67665 GCF_000747805.2 Chaetura pelagica | reverse complement strand
ATAACATAAATTCTGGAGCATCCAGCAGACTCTTTCAGATGTTCAAGAATGAAGAACAATAGTTTTGTGCTTCAGTTTTGATCTTCCAAAACCTCTCTAAGATAAAGGAACAATGTCTTTCCAGGCAAATGGGACGAGCCAGAATTTCCCAAATTACTTTGACTAAATTGTGCCACAGGATTGTTAGTGTCCATTAACACTATTTGTATCTTAATTCCAAGGTAACTAGGAAGTGAATTTCTTTGGCTCTCAACTTGTATTAATTTTTACTCTCTAGTGAGCACTGTATCTGGAATAAGTTCCAAAAATGGTGAAATGAAATGAATCATAGAATCATAGACTTGTTTTGGTTGGAAAAGACCATAAGATCTATTTCACCTGTTTTAATTTTGTTTCTTTGTTCTGTTTTGTTTGGGTTTTTTGGGATGTTTTTGTTTCTTGGTTGGTTTCTGAAAAAGAGAAAGGTAACTAGAAGGGTTCAAAGTTCCTGGAACAGGTTAAAATAAAACAGAGCTAATGAATTATTTATGAATTGAAAGGAAAATATATTACTGACAGCATTAAATACCTGGAATTGCTAGAATAAGACAAAATTAAATCACTCACTCTAGGACCAATTAGACATAATTTCTCTGTTTCTCTAAATACTGCATGGGCATTAAGTTTCTCCTTTTCAATGTTAATTTCATGTCTAGACAAGGAAGGAAAATTGCTTAAAATGAGTAAAAGCTACTGATGATTATTACTTATTATGATATGACTTGAAAACATTAATCTAATGGAAAATAAGCATAGGTGTTTAAGGAGTTAATGGGTTCCATGCTCGTTGCCTACTGCTGTAGTCTGTGGAGTTGAGGGAGTGGCAAAGAGCTAAGAAGGTAAAAGAGAGAAGGGAAATTAGCTTAGTGCTAATGACCAAAAGAAACCCATGAAACAGAACATGACCTATCTCACACATTCTCTGCTTTACCATTGAAAACCCTTTAAGTAATGAAAGCTGTGTCCTGGGCTGCATGACAATAAATGTGGCCAGCAGGTTGAGGGAGGGGATTCTGCCCCTCTGCTCTCGTAAGATCCCACCTGAAGCACTGTGGCCAGTTCTGGACACCCAACACAAGAAGGGAATAAAACTCATGAAGAAAGTCTGGAGAAGGGATACAAAGATGTTCCAGAGGCTGGAGCACCTCTTCTATGGACATAGGCTGGGAGAGCTGGGGTTGATCTGCCTGGAGGAGATTCTGAAAATAATTCGTAACTGCCTTCCAGTACCTGAAGGGGTACAGAAAAGCTGGGGAGGGACTTTTTACAACAGCTTGTAGTCAGAGGGCAAGGGCTAATGGATTAAAACTGGAGGAGGGGAGATTCAAATTAGTCATTAGGAAGAAATTCTTTAGTAGGAGAATGGTGAGACACTGGAACAGGTTGCCCAGGGAAGTTGTGGCTGCCCCATTTCTGGAATTGTTCAAGGCCAGGTTGGATGGGGCTTAGAGCAACCTGGTCTGGTGGGAGGTGTCCCTGCCTGTGCAGGGGGGTTGGAACTGGATGATCTTTAAGGTCTCTTCCAACCCCAACCATTCTGTGAGTCTATGATTCTATGAAATTTCTTCTTTACTTGCATGGTTGCCAAATGAACCAGATGCAGTATAAATGTTTTCTTTTTCTTTCCTTTCTTTTCCCTTATATTTCTCCTCAAATTTCTGTCTTTACTTCCTGTGAGATATAGTATATTCAAAGCAGAAGACATGGCAAGGGGACCTGCTTCAGTATAATATTTCCACTCAGCAAAAAGAGCTGGGATGAGAAACAAACTGGCACCATGGTGGAACAGGCAGGCAGGAATAAATTAGTTCACTGATCAGCAGTGGAAAAGCAGAGAACAGGTGGTTTTTAAAAAAGAAATAGCCAGAGGGAAAAAGAGAAATGTCACATTTTAAATGTCTTGAAGAATTTTCCAGGACATCGTATAAATATTTTCCTGAACAGCTTATTTACTGCTGATGTAAAACATGTCAGACATTATTCCATTTAAATAGCCTTGCATCATCTTGCAAATTTTAATGTAATTTTCTTCACAGGATCTTTCTGGACTTCTATAGTACGGTTATTTTCATTACGTTAGTGAAGATTAAAACCCTGAAAGACTAATAGCTATGTGCATAAAGACACCTGGGAGTTTACCTGCTGCCAAACTGAGAAGAGGAGGCTCCATGGTGACCTTATAGCAACTTTCCAATATCGGAAGGGGGCCTACAAGAAAGCTGGGGCAGCTTTTTACATGGGTGTATAGTGAGAGGACAAGGGGCAATGGTCTGAAGCTTAAAGAGGGGAGATTCAGGTTGGACATTAAGAAAAAGTTCTTTCCTGTGAGGGTGGTGAGATGCTGGTTTGTAATGACAGAAGTCACATAATGAAGTCTTTGCAGGAATTCACTGGGTGTGAAAAAAACCACAGACAAACATAGCAGATATGAGTGTAAGACACAAGGGAACATTCTGAATCATTTGAGTACATTCTTCTGTGGTAAAAACATGTTTTAGAACTATTGAATAATGATTTTCAACTACAATTCATAGTATTTGCAATAATTGTATTTTATGACCCAGAAACAGAGTATAGAGAAGCAGTTGCCTATCTACAATTAGGGAAGTGTGTCCAGTGGAGGTGAAGTCTGTAATGGGAAGGCCCCAGTTCCCAAGAAACCACCAGAAATCCAGACTAATTGGGAACAAATTGGAAGAACAGAAGCTACTTAAACTCAGAGGGCACGTAAGAAAATTACTAAGAAGAATTTAGTGGTCCTATGTTCTTACTTAACCTAAGGAAGCTTGTTTCCTTTGAAGTCCCATTTTGTTTCTGGTGAACCTCCATTGGAAAGCAGAAATCAGCAACAGGAATTACATTATAGACTATCTGTTTTCACAGTTTGAGCTGCAATATTCCAGATAATGTCCCAAATCAAGAGCAGTGGAGGTTTTGCCAACAGCTTCCAGTGAAACTAGACACTGGCTCTATCACAAGATGAAATCCTGCTTTGGCACTAAGTTTAGATACTTCTTGAATGCAACTCCCAATAAGGAAATAAATGGATTGGAAGACTGTCTTATAATCACGTGGGCAATGTGAAACCCAGGCAAATGTGCTCTTGGACAACTTGTACATTGCTTAAAGAAGATGCAAAGCTCTGAGGTGCTGTTAGACACATGATATGAATCATACAGAAAAGATGTCTGCTCTACAGAAGTGGGTGGATTTGCCAGTGTCTTCCCACCCATTCATACCCAAATGTTTCCTTCCCATCCAAAGCTGTAGAACATCACAGGAGATCCTGTAGTTTCAAACCTTCTTTGTGATGCTGCATGACTCCCACAGCTGCACTTAGGACCCATTCTGCCAACGCACTAATTCCCAGTTGGTGGGTGGTTCTCAGGAGAAATGTCAGTCTTATGAAACACATTTCATTTCCCAAGAAGGCTTCATCTCCTTATTTTCAAAATAATATGAATTCTTAACTGGAACAAAGTCTCCTAAGTATCTTGCATTACCTTGTAGGAGAAGTCAAAACAAAACCAAATCCAACCACAAAATCTCTCTTGCCTCACTCAACACTTCCATGAAAAATAATGCAACAAAAGATTTGTCTCTCTAAATGAGATAGGTAGTACCTCACATTGGAAGGACAACCCTAGAATTCTGAAGTCAAGGAATCTCCAGACTCAGAGAGCCCTTAGGATCAAAAAAAACCCCTCTGTAAGAACTGAGAGCTTGATCTAACTCTGGTATTTCTTGAATTTGTTGTTTCAAAGTTCCCTAGTGGGACACATGGGTGCTCCAAGGGATTCTGAATAGCAAGTCCTCCCCAGTTCTTTCATCTCATTCTGGTAGAATTGGTTGAAATGGATCCATTTCCACAAAACTTTGTTTGTTTTTCTTGGGTGTGAATTTTTGTGAATGTTTTGGCACTCATTTAGTGTTCTGGAGTTGCAAGGAATGGAAAAGCTTTTATTGAGAGTAGAAGGGAAGAGGTGAGGGAGTTCTGTGTTTCAGTTTTAAAGGGAAATAATCCTGTATGCAACATTAACAAGTACACAAATGGGAATAATTAATCTTACATGGGTAGAGACAAGCGTGATTTGATAGCTTGATGCATACAGCTTTTTTCTCTTTTTCTGAATAAATTTATATGATCTTTTCCTTACTATGTGCCTTGCAGCAGCATTTTGTAGTTCTCAGCATTATGCTGATCAGGCCAGAGCTAGTGTCACGTTTCCCACAGCTAGCAAGGAAAACAGAGATGCAGAGCTCAGTTCAAATGCCTGAATAGATGCATTCAGTGAGATTTCAGCTGCCTCAAAGTACCTGAAACATTCACATGGATTTAGCAGATACAAAAAAGGTCTTATAAGAAGGTCACATCTCTTTTGGAACTGGAAACCACTATGCCAAGCTGGAATAATTGAATCACAGAATCATAGAATCATAGAATCAATCCAAGAATGGAATCATAGAATTGTTTGAGTCAGAAAGGACCTTAAAGATCATCTAGTTCCAACCCCCCTGCATGGGCAGGGACACCTCCCACCAGCCCAGGTTGCTCCAAGCCCCATCCAACCTGCCTTTCAACACTTCTAGGGATGGAGCAGCCACAGCTTCCCTGGGTAACCTGTGCCAGGGTCTCACCACTCTCATACTAAATAATTTCTTCCTAATGTCTCACCTAAATCTCCCCTCTTCCAGTTTTAATCCATTGCCCCTCATCCTATCACTACAAACCCCTGTAAAAAGCCCTCCCCAGGTTTCCCGGAGCCCCTTCAGGCACTGGAAGGTGCTCTAAGTTCTCCCTGGAGCCTTCTCTTCCCCAGGCAGAACACCCCCAACTCTCTCAGCCTGTCTCCAGAGCAGAGCTGCTCCAGCCCTCTGATCATCTTTGTGACCTCCTCTGGACTCGCTCCAGGAGCTCCATGTCCTTCTTATGTTGGGGGCTCCAGAACTGGAAACAATACTCCAGGTGGGGTCTCACAAGAATGAAGTAAACAAGGAGAATCACCTCTCCTGACTTGCTGGCCACATGGCCAGCAGACTCCACATAGCTCTAGGTAGCTGTGCTTAGGTACTAATATGAAATATTCTAGTAGAATATTTTATTTTTTTCAAACTATACAGTTCAAAATTAATTTATAAATGAAATGTGATGTGAAATGGATTATGTTATATAAAATGTTTGTGTTTGGTTTTGTGTTTTTTTTACTGTGGTCAAACAGGTTTTCTCACAATTATCCCAGACACCAGTGAAAGAGCCAAAAGCAGTGCCTTCTAAGTGCAACATGGGAAGTGCTCCATCCCCACCTCCTCTTCTGGTCCTCCACAGATGTCCAGGGACAGGGAACAGCAGTGTAAAGTGCTGCTGCCTCTGTTCAAAACAAAGTCAAGCTGAGGTGTCTACTGAATTGAGTTTGATATTTTTCAGTGTTGTCTTTGAAATTTCCAGGGAGTTTGATAAAAACGTGTGAAGGAATTAAGCCTGGGAACTGGTAAGTAAGGCTTTTAAAATATGTAATTCTTCAGTCAAGTCGATGTGGGCCAAGTTGCAGGGGATGGCTCCTCTGCTTTCCTGCTGTGCTCATCTCTGAGTGTGACAGAATCACAGCCCAACACAGCTCTGTGTTTCCAAACACTTCTGTCTAGACTTGGGTCTGAACAAAAGCTAATTGATGGTTTGAGCAGCGAAAGGTTTTAGAGTAACTTCCAGTCAAAACTTCTCAATCTTTAAATTACAGAGGTGGGGATGAGGGAGGGTGAAGGGAACCATGAGCTGGTGTTATGTGTGTTGTGGAGGTGAGATTGGAGAGGAATCCAGGTCTAGAACTGCAGAGCTGTCTCCTCTAAGTGAAAGCAGCACATCTTATTATCATCTCTTTCAGGAGGAAAATTCTAGGGGTGAATTCACAGTTCTGTAATCATGATATCCCATCCACTATGATGGTCTTGGTAAGGGGAGGGAATAAATAAAAAGTTAAACCTTGCCCATCTGCAATGATGTTTTAAGGGTCGCTTGACATCAGTTGTTCAGTGTTCTCTACAACTACCTGAAAGGAGGTTGCAGAGAGGTGGGTGTTGGCCTTTTCTCCCAAGTGAATAATAATATGTAAGATAAAGTTTATTCTTTCATATAACATAATTGTTTATTTGTTATTTACAGGCAGACAACTCCATGAAAGACCTTCATCTCATTATTGCAGAGCAGAATCACAGAAATTTTGCTGTTCTGTGGAGGGAAGGAAGGAAAAAAAGTGAAGAAATAAACTTTCCATACTCCCATTTTAAGCAGTGGCAGTAAGGCTTGTAGAGCACAGAGTGACTTGCCCAAGGTCCCATGGATTGCCTGTGGCAGGGCCAGGAGCTGCAGCCACAGCTCAGAATCCCAAGCAATGCTTTCCAAGTATTTCCAAGAAATAATTCCAAGTATTGCTTCAATGCCTGCTGTTTTTTCTGTCCTCCTGCACACAGGGCATAGTGTAGGATGAGGAAAAACAAGGCGTATCCTTCTAGATGCTCTAAAACGCTTAACCTGGGGTAATTTTCTTGTTGTGTTTCAAATGCTAGACTCTTCCTTGCGCTTATGATTGTGTGCTAGTGTAGGCCCACAGCTCTCAGCACAAGGATGTCCCAGTGTCATGGGCTGGTATCAGGGCTGTTTAGTTTACTAATTAATTGGTTTATTAAGGGTCAACACAAAATGAGGGATCAGTGTTCAGGAGAAGTGTCTAAGTGTATATCAGAAAAAGGGATTCAAAGGTACTATGCTCTTATTAAATGCACATTCTGAGGGAGAGGTGTAGAATCAATGAAGTGAAAGGGTAGGAATTGAGCCCAGCTGGAAATTTGGAGTGTGTGTGTGTGTGTGTACATTTGATTTCTGCACCAGGATCATTTATAAAAACATTGAAGAGCACTGGCCCTAAAATCAAGCCCTGGAGAACCCCAGAGGTCACTGGCCACCAACCTGATGTAACCCCCTTTATTCTTAGGGACAAATTTGTCAGCCAATTGCTCACCCAATGTGTTATGGCCTTGTCTATCTGCATGCTTGACATTTTGTTCAGAAAGGTGCTGTGAGAGGCAGTACCACAAGCTCAGTTAAAATAATAAGAAACCTCACATCTACTGGCTTCCCTTGGTCAACTAGAGGGGTAATATTATAAAAGGAAATTGATTCAAACTAGTAGTAATATAACTAAAATAGCCAATCCACACACTTCTTAACTTTTACCTATTTTAGTGGCACTATGTGAAACTTCCCACTGCTCCTCTGGAGCATTGTCAGTAACTCTGGAGTCAATAACTCTCAAACTGTAAGAGCAGACATGTCTATTTCAAGAAGAAATGTCCTAAGAGTAGAAGCAGGTCTTTCCAGAGAGATCAGTGAGACAGAGCAATTACACCTCCCAGGAACTAAAGTGCATTACAGCTCCTCACCGTACTCTGCAATGAGTTGGACAGAGTTACAGGAGCACAGTAATGGTAGAAAAATGGGATCAGTCACCCAAAAGGGTGTAACATACCTTTTCTTCAGTGTGGCTTGTGGAAGCAAACTCAAGAGTAGTGCATGCAGATAAAGCAAGGGTAAGATCATCATATAGTGAAACACTACGATGGATGGTTGTTTTCTTGAGGAGACCTTCAGAAAGAGACCAACCATCACATCACAAATGTGGATGGTGGCATGTAATGCATGGCTGGATGAGTAAATGTCTATTTGAGATAGGTCTGGATTATTAAAAGAAATGGGATTGTCCAGGCATGTGTTCATGCATGAGAGATGCATGATAAGCAGTCATATTTCATGTTTATTTCACTATCAAACTATATTCAAAACTTTATCCACACTGGCAAATATCCAGTGTTATCAGAAGAGGCATTTGTTGAACAGTGCAAAAAATCCTGTTCTTTCTTTTATATTTGTTTTCTGTCTTACATTGTGAGGAAGAGATGGAAGAGCAAATGGTACAAAGATCAATGGATGTACAGGGGGTGAACACACAATTTTCATCAGGACAGATGGGACATCAAGGGATTCAAAAGGATAAGATGGGAAAGCAAAGAGCACATGTGGGAATTTATAGGCCCCTGAGGCAGCAACAAAAATAAGTCCTTCAACAGTCAGATAGTGTTAGTAGATCTTACTTCCATCATTAAGAGGAGATCACATTGTACTTTCATTTTATATTTTAGATTGTAATTTTCATCTAACACCAGAAAGGATGGCTTTCTGAAATTTTGAACAGATTTGAAAAAAGGGAAACAGTTTCTTGGTTAGAGGCAGAGATTTCCACATAAAAAAGAAATACATCCAAAAAAAAAGGGACTTTAAAGAAAAGAGAGAAGAAGTGAACAGGAAAAAAAAAACAAAGATAGTCTTTTTGATGAAATGAATAGGCTTTGTCTCAGAATATATTTTAAGAAAAGCTTGAGGGAAACTGTGTCCACCATTCCAGACCTAGCAACTAGTCATGTTCTCACATGTAAGCAATATCTTAAACTGTTTAGCAAGATCATGACCTGGATATGTGCAATGGCTTAAAATCAAAAGAGCTCAATTGAAAGGGGAATATACCAGAGACAGACATGAATAGTTTTGGTTATGTTAACAAAAAAAAAACAGCAAACAAAAACAAAAACAAAAAGGCATTAGAAATAGGAATCTGGAACAACTGAATGAATTTATAACACAGAAAATAAGTTGGGAATTGTTCCCAGCTAGCAAGAACTGACAGACTATAAAGCATCTTCCCAAGTGTTACCACTTGGGAACCATAAATAGAAGAGAACCAACCCTGGAGAACAACAGGGAGGTGAGAGGAAAGCAGCAGCCTGACCTCAAGGGTCTTTTCTATCTAGTGGAACCCTGGCTGCATGTAATAGACTTGCCAGCTTCTCAAAAGAAAAGCATGAGCTGAATGCATCTCAAAATGCAGTAGGAACAGGGATGGAAAAATGCTGAAACTGCAGTTCAAGGTGATTGGAGTAGGAATGACAAAGTGAGGCGACTGCTGGGAACCAGCATCAGGAGCTGAAATGCAGACCATAAGACAAGTGGTTGGTCTGCACAGCAGTGTCACAGCCACCTTCCTCTGTGCTGCCATGGGGGCAAGGAGCACTGTTAGCAACATGGGTATGACAGGATGCTCAGCACTATCCTCTCTGATAATAACAGTAATAATAATAATACTAACCATAAAAACACCTGTAAAGCTTAACATACCAGTACTTGGCTTTATGTGGTGAGAGCTCTGGTGATGACTCCAGTAAAGAAACATAGAATCATAGAGTCATAGAACGGTTTGGGTTGGAAGGGACCTTTAAGATCATATAGTTCCAAGCCCCCTGCCATGGGCAGGGACACCTCTCACTAGACCAGGTTGCTCCAAGCTGAAACAAAGAAAGTTCACCCAACAGTCTAAGTACTCTGCTGGATGCAGAGGATAGCTCCTCCAAAAATGTGTGTGCCTTACAGGGTAAGGTGAGAGGGATATATACGGCTGATACTTAATTATGTGTAATATTTCTAAGAACCAGTTTACATATTCATTAGTTTCCCGAGAAATCATTTACATAAGTGCCTGCCCATTATCACACACCTGTTAAGTCCATTAGGGTCTCCTGAGAGTCGTTTACTTCATCCTTGAGTCTTCCTCACAGGAACCTCTGGCCGAGTTCTGACTCTTCTCCCTTTTATCTGTGCTGACACTTCTGAGCAACCCCAACTCTCTCAGCCTGTCTCCATAGCAAAGGTGCTCCAGCCCTCTGATCATCTTCCTGGCCCTCTTCTGGACTTGCTTCAACATCTCCATGTCCTTCTTATGTGGGGGGCTCTAAAACTGGACTCAGCACTGCAGCTGAGGGTCTCACCAGAGCAGAGTAGAGGGGCAGAATCACCTACCTTGACCTGCTGGTCACTCTTCTTTTGATGCAGCCCAGGTCATGGTGGTTTTCTGGGCTGCAAGTGTACATTGCCAGATCATTTTGAGCTTTTAATGAACCAACACCCCCAGGTCATTTTCCTCAGGGCTGCTCTGAATCCATTCTCAGGCCAACCAGTATTTTTGCTTGGGATTGTCCTGACTTGGGTGCAGGACCTTGCACTTGGCCTTGTTGAACTTCATGAGGTTGGCATGGGCCCACCTCTCAAGACTGTCAAGACTTAAATGGCCTCTCTTCTCTCTAGCATGTTGACTACAACAACAAAGCCTTGTGCTGTCAGCAGACTTGCTGAGAGTGCACTCAAACCCACTGTCCATGTCTCTGACAAAGGCATTAAACAACACCCATCCCAGTACCTACCCTTGGGGAATGCCACTCCTCACTGCTCTCCACTTAGACATTGAGCTGTGGACCACTACTCTTTGAATGTCACCATCCAGAGTTTATGTTTACATTGTATGGGGAAAAAAAAAAAAAATTAAAAAATATATATCTCTCTTAATTTTGTGTGATTCTATTCTATTCTATTCTATTCTATTCTATTCTATTCTATTCTATTCTTATTCTATTATATTCTGAACATATACTTTGCAAGGGACTTCTCCATGTTGCTAGTATCTATACAGACTCCTTTCACCTCCTCCTTCAGGTCATCTCCTCCTGACTGAAAAGCACCAGTCTACTTAGTTTTTCCTCCTCCAAAAGCTTTTGCAAACTTTTTCCTGCTCACTCTACTCTATGCCTTGGAAGTTAGACAGAGCTTTCATTGAACTTTAGGGAAACCAGGATGGAGACTGGAGTGTAAAAGTCACTGAGTTTTGGGTGGGCTGGTGGAAGTGACTGTAGTCCTCATTCCCTATGTCCATACACAGTAAATCATTCACCAAATCAATGGTGATGTAAAATCAGAGTAAGTGAGAAGTGCAGAAGGACTCAATGAGGAAGAGAAATACAGGTATTTTACTTCCTTCTTGGCACTGTCTCACCAGTGTTGCAAAGCAGGTTGGTTCTTCCTGCACCACTGCAATGAAACTGTTTGCACTTTCCAGAGGTCTTTGTAGGACTAAAGACCCAAGAACTTTATTACTAGGAGAAGTTGGAGACCTGCTCTTGCTGTTTCTCCAAGACTCCATGGCCCCTTTGTAGTTTTGCTGTGTATGACCTCCTCGACCAGGGTTATGCCAGTTTCTCTCTCAGCTCATATGATGTTTCATGTATTCTTGGAAAACTTCTCATAAGAGTTATTCTTCTTATCCAACTGCAAAATTGTTCCCAGTTTCCCAAGCTTTTCTGGAAAGAGCTGGTCCCTCACTTCACTGTCTTTGGTCACAATAAAGTCTCATGAGCAACACAGGATTCAATCTTGTGCATGCTGTAGGAATTCAGAAGAGACATAATAGATCATGTTCAATATAAAAATATATGCATTGTTCAGTGTTTGTTTTTTTTTTTAAACTAGCGTTTATATTTGTTCAGATATGGAGGCAGACTAAAGAAGAGAAAAAACCCAGCGGTATTTCAAGTTGAGCTGCAAAATTTGTTTTGCCTTTGCTGGCAAAGGGGAAAAAATCTGTCTTCTGTTCATTCCCTAATTCCTGTTGCTATCTGAATAGAAACCAAAGACTAAGAGTAAAATGCTGGTCCCATTAAATGCTCCCATCTTTTTCAATATAAATTCAACTTGTCTGTCTAAATATTTTACAAGACGTTTCTCTTTCCTTAAATTCTCTTCATCTTTACTTCATTATTTTACTACTGGGAACAAAAGCCAGTTTTGGTAGAAGTTATTACTTTCCCTATGGGTCACCTCTAAGCTTTTTTATCAGGTACTTCTTCCTTATTCTGACAGACATTATCAGATATGCCCTCTGCTTATTGAGTTCTGTCTGATACTGTAATTGTAATATACATGAGCTAGTACTTCATGCTTACATTGTGCCTCACATTCAAATCTTTACTGGTAATTCAGAAAGAGACATAAAGAAGTAATGACCTGTATAAAACAAAGGGGAAATATAAAATGAAGAGAGGAAAAGGAAGTAAATTTTCAACCTTATTTCATTTTGCTTCTTCAGAAGGAAGAGAATATTTCAGTTCAGAGGAAAACAAAAATATTATTTAATTTTTAGTGAAAAAAAATCAATGTTAAACTTGAAGGACTTAAATGAAAATGTTGGTTTTGAGACACTGCCTCATTGAAAGCAACACATTGTATTTACACATAACATCCAACTCATTCACCAGGCAACACTGTCAGGCAGAAAGTGTTAATTTTTAGGCTTCAGAGATTTTGAAAGCTGAGTATGTCATAGAGTGCACTGTCACACATTAAATTTGGGAAAAAAAGGTGAACAGAGAATGTGGGACTTCTGAATCCAAAAATCAATCTTTAATCCATGTTACATGCAAGCTGACACAGACATTGTATGCTGCAGCCCTAGGAGATAATTCCAGGTATGAAGCAAAACCAGGAAGCTGACACTTGGATCTTTCTATTTACAGTCCATTACTTGGCAAATCCTTTGAAAAAAAAAAAAGGCTCTTAAGCATTTATTTGGGGTGAAAAATATGAGAATAAAAAAGCAACCCTGAAATATTAGTATCTATTCTTAAAATCTCTCTGGGACTCCTCAGATAAACAGAAGACTACATTTGCAAAGAATTGTAATTGTTTCATTACAGACTGCACATATTATTCTGGAGGACAAAAAATAAAATCTCCATGACAGTTCATCAATTTATTTGCCATCATGTAGGATTTTTCCTTGATTTGGACTCAAAATCTAACAATGCAAATTTGACAATGCAAACACCTCACTGTAAAAACACGTTGATTTCCAAAGCCAGCAATAGATAAGCTGTGGCTTTTTTCTACAGACTCTTGCCAGAGTGATGAAAATGTTTTGTACCACATAAGGTATTACTGAGGTGCTTTTGACAGCATTTCACACCTCATTTGATGCCAAAGTTATTAGATTTTAGTCAATAGTCAAAGAGTAAATTGACTCTAAAGGGCTCCTCTAAAGCACTGAGGCATGAGATGAGAACGATTTAGAAATTATTTTGATCTTTACTTCATCTTCTGCTTAAGGTAGAGGTGCCCACCTGTTCTAGCTACCCTCCTGCTTCTTTGAAAAGAAGAACTTAAGGTTAATGTAAGCACTGAAATGGTGCCATTTGTACGTGGCCTCTGGCAGCTGAATTATTTGGAAGGGTATATTCATTAAAGCAACTTGTTGAATGTAGATTGGCTGTAACTACTTCCAGTGACAAAAAGCCATGGCCAATCTGGAGTGAGGTTTGATGAGTGATGCCAATGCCTTTTCCAAGGATGAAATCAGCAAAACCCAAACAACTTGAGACAATAGGGAAAACTCAGTTCAGGGAGACACATTTGGATGACTCTTCTGTTGGCACCAAGAGCTGATCTTCCTCACTATTGGCTTATCCATTGAGAATAGATCATAAGGGTTTGTTATCCAAGGCAGTGCTGAAATGGAGCATTTACTATACCTTCAACAGTAAACATGTACAAATCTCCCAGGTCACTTCATCTCAGGAGCTCAGTACCAAGTGGTTTTAACTAATACTATAAGTATTCAAAATTGCTGCTTCTAGCTGAAGTTCTTTCAGATCATTTATATCAGCTACTGTCAGGTCTGGGGCAAAAATAAAAGGTCCTTCAACAGGTTGCTTATTTTTCTGAAGTTTGAATGCAAGATTGCAAAGATTCATAGCATCATAGAATCATGAAGGTTGCAAAAAACCTCAGAGATCATCAAGCCTAACCGTCAACCCAACACCACCATGGCAACTAAACCATTGAATCATAGAATCAGAAAGGCTGGAAGAGACCTCTAAGATCATCAAGTCCAGCTATCAACCCAACACCACCATGGCAACTAAACCATGTCCTGAAGTGCTATGTCCACATGTTCTTTGCACACCTCCAGGGATGGTGACTCCACCACTTCCCTAGGCAGCCTGTTCCAGTGCCTGACCACTCTTTCAGTAAAGACCTTTTTCCTAATATTCTGTTTGAACCTCCCCTGGAGCAACTTGAGGCCATTTCCTCTTGTTCTATTACCAGTTATGTGGGAGAAGAGGCCAAGACCTACATCATTAAAAACTCCTTTCAGGCAGTTGGAGTGAGCAATAAGGTCTCCCCTCAGCCTCCTCATCTCTAGACTACACAACCCTAATTTCCTCAACAACTCCTCATAAGACTTGTGCCTTGCAAAGGTCATAATTTATCTCTAGGCATTCACAATACTTAATGCTGTGCATTTAGATGCTGTGGGATAGAGATGAAACTCTCACATCTCTCTGCTACCTGATCCCATTCTGAAAGACTCAGTTTTCTTCTCAGTGAGATCATGTAGCAGCACCAGCCTGACTCCCATCAATTGAGGAAGCTATGTTAGTTTAAACTATATACACAAGGGAACAATTAGACTTCCAGTCTTATTGCCTGTCTCCCTGCAGATATTTTATATTTTCTGGAGGAATTCCTACAACTCAGAGCACTTTTGTGTCAGCAATGACAAATGCCCCACTCAAATCACTTAGCCTCTGGGAAGTTGTCACAACACTTAACCTGGTTTCATGAATCTGTGCTACAGACTCAAGGAGGAAAAAAAAAAAAAAAGAGCTCTGAAGTGGCTAAAACCAGGCAGGGTACCTTATTTGTCTTCTTCTTTGTAGCATTGATTTGGCATTTGAGGACACACTGGCTCACACAGCCACTTTCTAGGAAACACATCTCTGTGTCTGACGGTTTACTGATGGCAAAATGTCTTTGATTTATTCCTTAAAAGCTTCCCAGTTGAACTACTAGTTCTCTTCCCTGGCACTAAGAAACCATTGGAAAAAAAATCTCTTTTTTTCACTCTGTAACAGAGTTACAGGAAACTCTTTAGTTAAATCAATTGCTGTTAAATAAATTACTACTTCTAACTGTGCTTAAATCATATTTGAGTTGGGCTATTGTGGTAGCTCTTGCCATGAACTGTATTTCTTTGCATCTGAATTACTCTAAGTGATCTTCTAATCCTTTCACTTTGCTTCGATTCCAAGAGGAATGTCTTAGCTTTACACCTCTGTATTATCAAAACCTCCTCTCTAGACTAATGTGTTAGCAAGAGTCATTTTTCATTGAATGTTAGGTCTGACAAAGAATTATTATTCTAATGTGTTGGGGAGATTAGCTCATATTCACTCAAATTCTGCCTTCCCATTTATCACTTTCCTGCTGTTGGGACTTCCAAAATGATTTATTCATGCACAAAGCTTAAGTAAGGTAGAAGAGAGTTGAAAATGGCACAGGAATGCCATTCCTTTCCACTCCACTAAAAGTGACTCAGTAGTTGAAAGTGTCTCTTCCTGGGAGTTGTTATGAACTGTGACCTCAGGGAAGTCTCTCTTCTCAGTCCTTCTCATCTTTACTGGTAGCATTTCCCTAATACATATGAAACAGATCCTCTCTTCTCTATCAGGTCAATCAAACCATCTTTTTTCTTGCCTTATGTTGCCGGAGTCAGCTCATAGTGATGATAACTCACTGTCTTCTAATTAGATTTCAGTTTCATTAAAGCTATTACAGAGCTCAAAATACAGTCCTGTTTCTCCCATGAGTCATTTGGACAACACTGTCATCAAGATGTTAACACTATGAATAAAACCAGTTTTGGTGGCATGGAACAGCTGACAGAAAGCCCTGTGTGTCTTGACTAAAAAGGAGCTCAGGACTTCAAAAATTTTTCAGGAAGTCAAATAACAAAGAAGTCATTCAGGATGATGATTAGACAACTGGAGCAGTTCTGCTATGGAGACAGGCTGAGAGAGTTCAGATTGTTCAGGATGGAGAAGAGAAGGCTCCAGGGAGAACTTAGAGCACCTTCCAGTGCCTGAAGGGGCTACAGGAAAGCTGGGGAGGGACTTTTTACAAGGGCTTGTAGTGAGACGACAAGGGGGGATGGATTAAAACTGGAAGAGGGGAGATGTAGGTTAGACATTAGGAAGAAATGCTTTAGTATGTGAATGGTGAGACATTTGAAACAGGTTACCCAGGGTACATTTCCGTTCCTGGAATTGTTCATGGGCAGGTTGGATGGGGCTTGGAGCAACCTGGTCTGGTGGGAGGTGTCCCTGCCCATGCAGAGGGTAGGAAGTAGGTGATATTTAAGGTCACTTGCAACCCAGACCTTTCTATGATCCCATGATTCTGTGCTGGAGGAGTATAAGAAAAAAGGGGAAAGACTGACATATCATCATCTAAACATGCAAAACAGATGACAGGAAGAGGACATGAGTCAAAATGAGAGAAGAAGGAGATAGGCTGAATTGCAAAGAGTTTGGGAGGTTAAGAGGAAACCACCGAGGGAGTCCAAAAAATACCTTAAGATTCAGTGAAATTTAGTAAATGAAGATGGTGAAAGTTTTCAGCAATTGTATAAAAAGGATTCATACAAGGAATGAAGACTGGTAAAAAATCAACAAGTCTTTGCTCCAATGCACGGACCTTGACATTTTGTCATGTGCAGAAATTTCATGAAACTCTACCCACTGATAATCTAAATGAAGTATTATTAATCTGATAAAAATGTTCTATTACTTCACAGTGTTGGTGCCTGTCTCTGAGGTGCCAGGCTGTTCAGTCCTGCTCTTGGTGGCAGAATTTGTGCAATGGATGCTTCATTTCAACTGGCCAAGTGTAGATGTCAATATATGGTGACACAAATCACGTCCTCAACTCCATTTACTCTATTAGACTATTATTAACTTAAACAAGTGACCTGTTTAAGTTAGTGCTTCAGACAAATCTCACCCCTGAAGTAAGAGATTAATCCCATACCAGCTTGTCCTAGAGTTCTTTCATCATTGTCTTGACAGTTTCTGGTATTCTTTACCTCACACAGTAGCTGAGCCACCTTTGCCTCCACCAAAGTTTCTCACATTCTCATGCCTTGGAATAAGCTGTAAAGCTCACCTTTCTGCAGCTAAATTTCTTCTTGCTTGCTATCAAACTTGCCATCTGCCTTGCCTCTTGCTCCAGTGGTTTAGGTGCAATGTTGTCACCTTTGATTAAGGTGTTTGTCTGTGAGAGGACAAGGTATTCATAAATTAATTGTGAGGAAGAAACTCCTTTAGAATAAATTTTTGTTGCTATTTTGTGACTTTTCTCTCCATGATTGACTCTGGTGACCTCCTCATCACAACCTACTGGTCTAGGTGGAAAGCCCTGACAACAAGAACCCATAATCAGGATGTTAATATGTGCATATATTTTCTCTTGAGGTACAGATTCACTTTGGAAAACAGATCAACCCCCCTTCAGCTGGTTTTATACTGGAAAATAGATCAATTCCAGTTGCACATCACTAGGACAAAAAATTTAATGAAATGGACCTTAAAGCAATATTAATCTAATTTCTAATGGCCAGACCTGAGACCCTGCTTTACAGGGATGAAAACAGAAGCAAGATCTATTTCACCATGACCTGCACAGAAACCTCAGCATCTTCTGATTCTCAGTAAATAAAATTGTTGTCAGACACTGAGAGTTCCCACAGTGTGTTCCTTATCTCCAACATATCTCCATTCATTCTACCCCATTCTTCTCTTTCTCCCCAGACATTGGGCCAAAGAAAACTGAGGGTTCACAACAACAACATGTATCCTGACATTTGGAAATGTCCCTATCAGTTCAGAGAGCATTCCCAGCCAGCTGAGAGAAAATGGAGGAGTTTACAGACAGTGTTTGTGGCAGGGATGTTTTCCTTCACTTTGCCTAGATTCAACTGATTAGATCAGAGCACAAACAGGAGAAAGGGAGCACACAAAGCCTGACTTTGTCATCCTAAGTGGTTGTGGCATTTCCAAGAATGCTCAGCCCCCTCCCACTCTTCCTTTCTAGCTGTTTTCCCTTTGTCTCACAAAAGGTTTCTGCAAGAGTAAACAGACAAATAGAAAAAGGAATCCTATGGGAAAACCCCCTCCAATAACCACACTGGTTCCCAACAACCCTGTTTTCATCTCTTGTTTCTTTTAACAAAATGTAACTAGTTCATTCTTTAGTGGGCATGTTCCTACTTAATGAAAAAAAAGACAATGATCATGTAGAAGCTACAGCTTATGACCCTGCACCCAACACCCAAACACACAGCAAGTTAGCAGAGCTGGGATCACAGATCACAAGCAGGTGGAATGCCAGGCTCTGAAGGCAGTATCTGTGTTAAAATATATTTAATGACATAAAAGAAAATGGATATTTAATTGCACCAAAATGAGAAGACTTGATTGTGTAGAAAAAAGATAAACAGAGCAACCAGCTCTGGTCACCTTTCCAGTTTTTATTTGGTTTTGAGGGAATTTAGACTTTTCCCAGAGTCTTACTTTAGCCACTTTTCAAATGAGTATCTTAAACAGCAAAGCTCTGGGATTCATTAAATGTGTCCTCTGTGACTCTCTCAGATGACAAAGAGCAATACACTGCCACAGAAATAAATCCCATGTTTTACTGGAAATACTAGTTTAATTTCTATTTTTGCCTAGGTAGCTAGAAATTTATATTCTGTGGCTGTGCTCCTCCAGGGAAGACACTTGAGTGCCTCAACATTAGTTTCTGCTGCCATTTGAAATGTCTCAGTGTATTCTGCCTGACATGCATTTGCTAACTCAACACATCACAGGTCTCCTATGGTTTCCATACTGTATCTTCTAGCAGACACCAAGAGCTTTTCAATTGTTAATAGATATTTTTCTGTAGGCACCTGAATTCCACCCTAGATATGGATGAAGTTGCTTGGAACCCTAAGCTAACCCCAAGGTTAAGTCTTCGGGTTAGTATAGAACAAAAACTACATAGAATCCTAGAATGGTTTGGATTGGAAGAGACCTTAAAGATCATCTAGTTCCAACTCCCCTGACATAGGCAGGGACACCTCCTGCTAGATCAGGCTGCTCCAAGCCCCATCCAACCTGGGCTTCAACACTTTCAGGGGTGGGGCAGCCACAGCTTCTCTAGGCAACCTGTGCCAGTGTCTCCCTACAGTCACAGTTAGGATTTTATTCTTAATACATAAACTAAAACTACCCTTTGTCAGCTTGAAATTATTGTCCCAATCCTATCACCACTTGCCCTTGTATAAAGTCCCTCCCCAGCTTTCCTGTAGCCCCTTCAGGTACTACGTGTAACTTTCCTGGGACATAAGAGTAAGGCATGGATAGACTGGAGAGAGACCATCTTTGCAGTCATTCAGAAAATGCAAGTTTTAGTTAATTAGAACACTAAGAGTGTGTGAAAATAGTCACCAAATCACAGCTCCATTCACAAGGTTTTATTTTTCCTCTGTGTCCTCATCTACAGGCAAGAAGAAACAGAGTTGAAGACTTGGTCCAAAGTACAGAAAGACATCAAATACATTCAGCACTTTGGTTCAGAAATAACTTCTTGTTAAAATAGTCTGGCTATAAAGGGAAAAAGCTGAGCACAGAGCCCTATTCATAGACTTATTTTGGTTCTTCCTAAAAACAGAGTTCATTCATGTTGAGTTACAGCCAGCAGCATGGACCAGAGCTGTTTGGGGCAGCAAAAGCTGTATGTGCAATCCCACATTTGGCCCCACTCTTTACCTTGTGCTGCAGGTTGCTTGGATTCAATTCTGTAAAATCCCTCACAGCAGTTGTTTGACCATCTGATTATTTGACTCAGGTATCTTGTATTGGCAACAACCAGTGCCCAGGGTTGTTCTTTAGTCCAGAAAGTGTTCTGTTCTGTCCTTCTAATTTTATAGGTAAAAAATAGTCACAAAGTGTGTCCTAAACTGGTCAACCCATTTTTTGTCCATTTTGTTGACAACTGCTTCTAAGAAAAAAAGTGTTTATTGAACCACAATTGCTCTCTTGATGTCAACATTATGACAGAGCCACTTCCTCATTGTCTCACCTACACAAGACAAGATGGTTCTCTGTATCTGATGGCATTTGAGGTCATTAAGACAGTCTCTGAAGGTGCCTTTGTCTACATCAGATGAGGCTGTGGGTGCATGGCTTGGGTGACAAGAGAAGGGCAATTTCAGCATGGGCATCCTCAAGGTGGAAAGATGGAAACAGAAAGGGGATAGAAAATGGAATAGGGTTGCCCTTCTCATTTTAGGAGAGAGATGGAATGATCACTCATGGAGATGAGTTGGAAGGGAAAGGATCCAATCCAAAGTAGGACTTGTACACCTCAGAAATTTCTCAGGGCACAGCCAAGACACAGTAAAGACCAAGTCCCTCAATAAATTTTTCAATGGCTCCTTTATTTTTAAAACACACTCAGACACGTAATCCATGCTGCTAGACCAGCTCTCTGCTAGAGCACCCCCCCAGGCTGCTGTCTGAATGCTACTGATACTGCATGGACTTAGAATCCATACTGCCCCCTTGAGAAGGGCAGTTACCAGCCAAGGTGAGAAGTGATGAGTTTTCATAGAATAATGGAATCACAGAATGGTTTGGGTCTGAAGAGATTTTAAAGATCATCTAGTTCCAAGCCCACTACATGGGCAGGGACACGTCCCACCAGATCAGGCTGCTCCAAGCCTCATCCAACCTGCCCTTGAACACTTCTAAGGACGGAGCTTCCACAACTTGCCTGGGCAACCTCCTTTCAGTGTTTCACCACCCTCACACTAAGGAATTTCTTCCTAATGTCTAATCTAGATCTCCCCTCTTCCAGTTTTAATCCATGAGCCCTTGTTGTCTCACTCCATGCCTTTGTAAAAAGCCCCTCCCCAGCTTTCCTGTAGCCCCTTCAGTGCTGGAAGGTGCTCCAAGGTCTCCCTGGAGCCTTCTCTTCCCCAGGCAGAACAGCCCCAACTTTCTCAGCCTGTCTCCAGAGCAGAGCTGGTCCAGCCCTCTGATCATCTCTGTGGCCTCCTCTGGACTCGCTCCAGGAGCTCCATGTCCTTCTTGTGTTGAGGGCTCCAGAACTGGACACAACACTCAAGGTGGGGTCTCACGAGAGCTGAGTAAAGGGAAAGAATCACCTCCCTTGACCTGTTGGCCACACTTTTTTTGATGCAGCCTTTTTTTCCCTTTGAATCTCTCTCTCTTTGGAGAAGTGTGCATAGTGCTCAGTACTCAGTGCACTGTAGGCTCAGTGTTGCAGTCTAGGGGTAAGACCACTCCCCAGGCCCTATAAAGTACTTTCCACTCTCACAGTATCATCCATTTATGCTCCTGGCCTAGCCTTGATTGTTTAAATGCTCTCCCTCTCAGCAGATAATATGTAAAGTCATAACTCAGATCCTAATCAAGCTCAAGGACATCAATGGAAATAATTGGACTGACTTAAGTATCTAGTTCTTGTGATTGATGTACTGAGCAAAGGGCTTGGAGACCTGGGCTGTGTTCTTGAAATTACTTAGAGATTTAACTCCCTGCTCTCCACTGATGCTAAAAGGAGAAATTTTTATTTCTCAGGGAGTCCTTAGTGGGTGTCCCTGTAGAGTTGTCACATAAGCACAGGCTTGGAAATGCTGCTGTCCTCTCTGTTGTACCTGAGCTCCCCCACCTGTGCAACAGGTTCCCTACACCAAACAGATCAAGAAGTCCAAGTTAAAATGGTTTATTTGATGCTAAGATCTTTTAAAATTATTATTCTTTTCTTTCTTCTTATCACAAATGGTGATTTAATTGTCTCAAAGGGATTGTACTTTTGGAACAAAGTGCTTTAGTAAGATTTGTAATGTAATACTTGGCTTGTTGGGGAGTAATACTGCAAGGGTTTCACAATCAACATTGTGATGCCTGAATTTCTGATGAGAGAAGGGTCACTTGTGGCATTTCTTCTCCCTGCTTATGTGTGTGAATTGCAAAGGCACACCCAAAGTGATGCCAACTCCCACTTAAGATTCCTTGTTCTTGTATTTTTTTCCTGGTTAAACTGGAATATGAGATGAAAGTGGCATCAGCTCATAGCAAACAGGCTCAAGACTTTGAGATAATACTTATACATTTAGCACATTATTTTCCCTGAGGCACTCTCAAACGATCCATGACTTTATAATGCATGTAAAATGGTTTGGACACATACACAGAGCAAAGTACAATTGCTGCTTTGTTATTAAATTTGGGTGATTATTATCATAAGTGCTTGTATTGGTATTATCAGGAGTAAATGATAGGGCTTATTATGAAAAAAGTTGTTACAAGTCTTAGTAATTGTTAAAACTGCTCCCATAAGATACTTTGTTCATCTCTCTATTCATTCTAGGTCACGTAATGTTCCAACTCATCAGCATGTTTGGGGTTTTGTTTTCTGCCGAGGAAAAAAAAAAAAAAAAAAAAAAAAAAAAAAAAAAGAAAGTGCTTATTCACAGTTTGGTAAATATTAAAGATACTCGGGTGTTCCAGAAAACTTGATCCAAACACAGAGGTTACTTTCTTCTACACACACACAACTTTAAACTTTTGTGTTGCCAGAGAGTTGGAAAATAGCACTCTAAAATATTTTCAGAAGGAGGAGAATGTCAGATAAGATGAAATAAGTTATTTAGGTCCAAAAACCTCCTGCAGTGAATAAACTCACATTTAATCTTTCACTTCAATTGTACCTGTTCCCATTTCTCACCACCATTTAATTCCTTATGCCATTCAATTTGCCACCACTATGCTCCTCATATTGATTACTTATATATTTACTTATATATTTATTACCTATATCTTACTCATATACCAAGCATGAAAATACAAGTTTGGCTCAGGGATTGCTTGTCACTTGTCTTTCAGAGAATAATCTCCCCCTTGCTGTGCTTGATTACTTCTGATGAATCTTGGACTGTAGCAAAGCAACACCACTAACATCGTTTGCAAGATGCTAGATTTGTGTTTGTCCAGGATTATCAGTGAATTTAAGAGTGTGTTTTCGGTAAAAAATATGAAACTGTCAAGAGTCACTTGGTCTTTCAAAGAGATTTTGTGGGAGTTAGATCAGTTTATGCTAGTGGAGATGTTTCTAGTAAAATATCTTTGTAGAAAGAGACTTACATTACTACATTAATTAATAAGAAAAATAAAACAATCCTTTATCTCATGGAATTGTTGTGGTTTAACCCCAGACAGCAACCAAACACCACACTGCCACTCACTCACTTCCCCCCAGTGTGATGGGGGAAATAATCAGAAGAGTAAATGTAAGATAACTCGTGGGTTAAGATAAAGGTAGTTTAACAAGTCCAGCAGAAGTCAGGTGCACAAGCAAAGCAAAACTAGAAATTTATTTACTGCTTGCAGGCAGGAAGATATTCAGCCACCTCCAGGAAAGTAGGACTCTATCATATGTCACAGCTGCTTGGGAAGACAAATATCACTCCAAATGTCCACCCCTTCCTCCTTCTTCCCCCAGCTTTATATGCTGAACATGACCTCACATGGTCTGGAATATCCTTTTGGTCACTTGTGGTAACCTATCCCAGTTGAGTTCCCTCCCAACTTCTTGTGCACCCTCAGCCTGCTCCTTGGTGGGGTCCTGTGAGGAGCAGAAAAGACCTTCACTATGTAAGCACTGCTCAGCAACAACAAAAACATCCCTGTGTTATCAACCTTCTTTTCAAGCACAAATGCAAAATACAACCTCATACCAGCTACTATGAAGAAAATTAACTCTATCCCAACCAAAAGTAGCACAGAGATCCATTCATCAAATTACCAAATAGGCATTTGACTGATTTTACTGTCTTAAATGTGGACAGGAAGAGGGATAATTTCCTGAATCAATCTATGTCTCCACTGTTCAAAGAAATCAGAGGTGGTTCTACTTTACTATCCACAGATTAGGAATGCAAGGGATGGGAACATGTTCACTCAGATCTACATGCTCTATGGATGCTGTATTTCTGTTGATAAGTGCTGTAATGCCATCACATCACAAATAATACAACCTCCTCCCATATCTCAATGCCTATGTTACTTGAATTTTCAACCCCCTGAGAGGTGAGGTCTTAATACAACACTGCATTTTGCAGCACAGGGATTCATGGATGCTGCAGCACAGGAAAGCAGTGATGATCTGGCAAATCACTACAAGAGTCCTTGTGGAGATGCTGGGATAGCCTTTTGTGGTGGCACAAGTGGCTCCCAAAGGGTGTTGTGATAAAGAATTACAGCAGCACTTTCCATGTAGAAGTGTCCAATGTCTATCTGTTCTTGTGCAGCCTTAAGGAGTTTAGCTCAACAAACATGTAAAGAACAGATTTCCAAAATTACACCACAGGTCACTGGTCTCAGTGTTGCTGTTGTGTTATGTAGGAAGGGTGAAAAGCAGGGAAAAAGATGAAATCTGGAAAACATGAATCTGGAACAGGGAGGAACTGAAGCTCCTGTGTGAATTTTACCAACTGTTTTTTGTTGGTTTTGCATGTGAGTTTGCACATTATCTTCTACATGTGAAGGTTTAACTCTGGGCTGGCAATTGAATGACAGATGTTCTCTGTTCACCTCTCACCCTTCCCAGACAGGGAGAGAGAATAAGCAAGAGAGATTTGCAGGTTGGAAACTAAACTACATGATAATGATGAAAAAGAAAATAATGGAATATGTTGCAATTGAATGACAGATGTTCTCTGTTCACCTTTCACTCTTCCCAGACAGGGAGAGAGAATTAAGTGAGAGAGATTTACGGGTTGGAAACTAAACTACACAATAATGATGAAAAAGGAAATAATGGAATACATACAAGCACGTGAGAGGATATACAAAAATAATATTGAGCTCCCCCCCCCAGTAATTCCCAGGCACCACTGAGGCTGCAGAGAAGGCCTTGGGAACACCCTGGGCTGGACACCTGGAGTCAGCACCTGGAGTCAGCAGCAGATGAGAACTGGATTCAGGAATGCATGGATTGGCTTCAAAGGCAGAAGAACCAACAGACTCCTCCCAGGATTCTGGCCAAGGACAAAAGGAGTTTAACCCTCACAATCCTTCAGCTTTTTACTGGGTATGACACATATGGCATAGAAAACTTGATTTGATCAACTTTGGTCACTTGTCCAGTCCACTCCTCCCCACAGGAGAGTTACAGGCATGATCCCATTTCCTCTCTTTTATTTCCAGTGACCTTAGTTCTGCATCCCATTGTCCAGCAATAACTATAAACTTTGAGCATTATGAGACCTAGAAGTCAGACACTTTTTCCATCAGACACTGACTAAAAAACATGCTGTTAATTTCATCAAGTGCAGTTCCTTAGAAGAGACCTAACTGAAAAGTAAAATTACTAAAAAGAAAAATGGGTTCTGCCTGGCTCAAACCGGGACACTTTATAATACCACAGACCATTTCTTGTTGTGCATCAGTTTGGACACAA